>NC_060197.1:8316912-8461912 GCF_021184085.1 Oncorhynchus gorbuscha | reverse complement strand
TGGTGTGTTTTAATACACTGATCACATTCCCCTTCCACGCACAGAAACACACACACACACACACACACACACACACACACACACACACACACACACACACACACACACACACACACACACACACACACACACACACACACACACACACACACACACACACACACACACACACACACACACACACACACTATAGGTCGACCGATTATGATTTTTCAGCGCCGATACTGATGCCGATTATTGGAGGACCTATTAAAAAAACGATACCGATTAATCTGACGATTTATTTATTTGTTATAATGTTACAACAATACTGAATGAACACATATTTTAACTTAATATAATACATCAATAAAAATCAATTTAGCCTCAAATAAATAATGAAGCATGTTCAATTTGGTTTAAATAATGCAAAAACAAAGTGTTGGAGATGAAAGTAAAAGTGCAATATGTGCCATGTAAAAAAACGTTTAAGCTCAGAACATGAGAAAATATGAAAGCTGGTAGTTCCTTTTAACACGAGTATTCAATATTCCCAGGTAAGAAGATTTAGGTTGAGGTTATTATAGGAATTATAGGACTATTTCTCTCTATACCATTTGTATTTCATGTACATTTGACAATTGGATGTTCTTATAGGCACTTTAGTATTGCCAGTGTAACAGTATAGCTTCCGTCCCTCTCCTCGCCCCTACCTGGGCTCGGACCAGGAACATATCGACAACAGTCGCTCCACTACTCCAAGTCTCAGAGCGAGTGACGTTTGAAACGTTATTAGCGCACACCCCGCTAACTAGTTAGCCATTTCACATTGGTTACACCAGCCTAATCTCGGGAGTTGATAGGCTCGAAGTCATAAACAGCTCAATGCTTGAAGCATTGAGAAGAGCTGCTGGCAAACGCACAAAAGTGCTGTTTGAATGAATGCTTACGAGCTTTGCTGCTGCCTACCACCGCTCAGTCAGAAAGCTCTATCAAATATCAAATCATAGACTTAATTATAACATAATAACACACAGAAATACGAGCCTTAGGTCATTAATATGGTCAAATCCGGAAACTATCATTTTGAAAATAAAATGTTTATTCTTTCAGTGAAATACGGAACCATTCTGTATTTTATCTAACGGGTGGCATCCATAAGTCTAAATATTCCTGTTACATTGTACAACCTTCAATGTTGTGTCATAATTACGTAAAATTCTGGCAAATTAGTTCGCAACGAGCCAGGCGGCCCAAACTGTTGCATATAACCTGACTCTGCGTGCAATGAACGCAAGAGAAGTGACACAATTTCCCTAGTTTAATATTGCCTGCTAAGCTGGATTTCTTTTAACTAAATATGCAAGTTTTAAAATATATACTTGTGTATTGATTTTAAGAAAGGCATTGATGTTTATGATTAGGTACACATTGGTGCAATGACAGTGCTTTTTTCGCAAATGCGCTTGTTAAATCACCCGTTTGGCGAAGTAGGCTGTGATTCAATGATAAATTAACAGGCACCGCATCGATTATATGCAATGCAGGACAAGCTAGATAAACTAGTAATATCATCAACAATGTGTAGTTAACTAGTGATTATGTTAAGATTGATTGTTTTTTATAAGATAAGTTTAATGCTAGCTAGCACTTTACCTTGGCTCCTTGCTGCACTCGCATAACAGGTAGTCAGCCTGCCACATAGTCTCCTTGTAATCACAATGTCGGCCATGATCGGTGTCCAAATATGGCGATTACCGATTGTTATGAAAACTTGAAATCGGCCCTAATTAATCGGCCATTCCGATGAATTGGTCGACCTCTAAGACACACACACACACACACAAGCTTCTTGATATACAGCAAAGCCCTCAGGATTACAGTTGAGTGTACCCACTACGTGGACCAGCAGGCCCACCTGCCAGCACACCTGTGTCACAGCCCGGGGGAGATGTATCCATGGCAACCACCTCTTCTCACCTGCACCCTTCTGATTGTTTACAATAATCAAATGCCCTCTCAGCTGAGGACACGCTGAATGCTTAGACACACACACACACACACACGTGACCCTGATCTGACCTTCCTCATCTACTGTATCTGTTTTATTATGATGGACCAAGCAGAAATAAACAGGTATGGGCTATGGTCAGCTGGATTGACCTCCCTCCCTCCCTCTTCCTCTTAGAGTGTGAGTTTTCACATGCACTCCACCCCCCTCAAAGGGTTACTAAGGTTACTAAGGGCGTTTGGTGTTTCCACCTTCCTCTATGAACTACTGTTGGGCAGTAGGGATTCTCTAGTGATTCTTCCTTTGCGTTCAGCTCAAAGACACAGCAGAGCCAGCCTCCCTCCCAAATCCCACCAATAACAGCTTCTGACATGCAAAGGATTCTAGGAAGTCAAGCATCACAAACCACGTAGAAACTACAGCAACACACAACAGTGAGCCCAGAATAACAAGATACTAAATCAGATTCAAAGTTGGCATACATATGTCATGTAAAACCGTCGTTGAAGGAGTGGCTGGAGTGTATATTGGGAAGCCATATATTCACTGTGAGTTTGATTACATACTGTCGCCTCACTATAAATAGTAGTCCGTTCGGCACAAGCTCAGCAGGTCTGTAATCACACAACATCTGCAGCCATCTATCAGCAAGGGATTATGGGATACTGGAGGATTAATCTGCTGCTAATCTTACATACACACAGAGAGCATCAATTCACTTGCCACTGTCACGTGCACACACACACGCACAGTAACATACAAAAACACACACAGTCACTAAAGTGCATGCACACACACACACACACACACACACACACACACACACACACACACACACACACACACACACACACACACACACACACACACACACACACACACACACACACACACACACACACACACACACACACACACACACACACACACACACACACACACACACACACACACACACACCTCTGTCAGTTTGATAATGTCTAGCGGGAGATAGACCTCCCGCAGACTTTTCATATCTCCAGTGAGTGTCTTGTCTGTCTGTGTACATTTAGATGTGTGTGTTATATCTCTGGTGCACAGAGCTGAAGTGCTGAAGATGAGTTAGGATTCAGATGAACAGCAGAATTAGAGCAGGAGCACAGGAGACAGATGTTTAAGGCACGCGAGTGCAACTTCAACTTCAACTTCAAAAGCCTGATAAGCGCCTGTCAAATGTGTGTCGGGTGGTAATGCGTGTGTGTTGGTGCAATATGTGGGGGACGCGTGTCTGTTAATAATTGGATTTATATAGCGTGTGTGTGTGTGTGTGTGTGTGTGTGTGTGTGTGTGTGTGTGTGTGTGTGTGTGTGTGTGTGTGTGTGTGTGTGTGTGTGTGTGTGTGTGTGTGTGTGTGTGTGTGTGTGTGTGTGTGTGTGTGTGCGTCCACAGGGAAAGGCTAGCTAAACCCAATCAGAACAGTTGATATGATAGGCTGTTCGTTTCTCCTCTTCATTCATTTAGCTGTGGGCCTTTAATCCTTTAATGATAATTACTAACATGAACATAAAACACACCCTCCTTTGCCAAGATAATCCATCCACCTGACAGGTGCGGCATATCAAGATGCTGATTAAACAGCATGATCATTACACAGGTGCACCTTGTACTGGGGACAATAAAAGGCCACTCTAAAATGTGCCGTTTTGTCACACAACAATGCCACAGAATGTCTCACGTTTTGAGGGAGCGTGCAATTGGCATGCTGACTGCAGGAATATCCACCAGAACTGTTGCCAGGGAATGTCATGTTAATTTTTATACCATAAGCCGCCTCCAACGTCATCTTAGAGAATTTGGCAGTACATCCAACCGGCCTGTAACCACACCAGCCCAGGACCTCCACATTCGGCTTGTTCACCTGTGGGATCATCTGAGAGCAGCCACCCGGACAGCTGATGAAACTGTGGGTTTGCACAACTTCTGCACAAACTGTCAGAAACCCAGCTCTGGGAAGCTCATCTGCGTGGTCAACGTCCTCACCAGGGACTTGACCTGTCTGCAGTTCGGCGTCGGAACTGACTTCAGTTGGCAAAAGCTCACCTTCGATGGCCACTGGCACATGGGAAAAGTGTGCTCTTTATGGATGAATCCTGGTTTCAACTGTACCAGGCAGATACAGACAGTGTGTATGGCGTTGTGTGGGCTAGTGGTTTGCTGATGTCAACATTGTGAACAGAGTGCCCCATGATGGTGGTGGAGTTATGGTATGGGCAGGCATAAGCTATGGACAACGAACTCAATTGCATTTTATCGATGCACAGAGATATGCACAGAGATACCGTGACGAGATCCTGAGGCCCATTGTTGTGCCATTCATCCGCCTCCATCACCTTATGTTTCAGCATGATAATGCATGGCCCCATGTCACAAGGATCTGTACACAATTCCTGGAGGCTAAAAATGTCCCAGTTCTTCCATGGCCTGCCTACTCAGACATATCACCAATTGAGCATGTTTGGGATGCTCTGGGTCAACGTGTACGACAGCGTGTTCCATTTGCCGCCAATATCCAGCAACTTCGCACAGCCATGGAAGATTAGTGGGACAACTTTCCACAGGCCACAATCAACAGCCTGATCAACTCTATGGGAAGGAGATGTGTCGCGCTGCATGAGGCAAATTACAGTCACACCAGTAACTGACTGTTTCTGATCCACGCCCGTACCCTTTAAAAAAAGGTATCTGTGACCAAAAGATGCATGTCAGTATTCCCCAGTCATGATGTGAAATCCATAGATTAGGGCCGAATGAATGTATTTCAATTGACAGATTTCCTTATATGAACTGTAACACAGTCAAATGTTTGAAAATGTTGCATGTTGCATTTATACATTTTTTTCAGTGTATATAAGTATCCCAACATACACAACAACCTATTGTGGACAGGTAATAAAACAATGGGGCTACAGCTTCATGATATACTGCTATAATCAGAACACTAACTGGACAGATGAGTGGTTTAGTTTGTCTCCAGTTGATTCTAGTTGTAACTCTGTGTGTGGTCTATTGATCGCGTTAGCTTTGAGTTCAGGTCCTTGAGTAGGTCGACGGGTCATTCAGACTGCTGTGTGATCATACAGGTCTCTCTCGGACCGAAGCAACATGGCCGGGCGAAGAGGCAAGTGCTTGCCAACGTGAGTTGATTCCCACTGGGCAGCAGTTGCTTCCCAGCAGATAGATGTACACGTCCCCAGTGGTAGTTAAAGTAATCCATTCGTTCCAAGTTGTTTCTAGCCACGTCTATAAACTAGCTCGCTGGGAGGGGATTATCAGGACGACTGACTGAACGGAAACCATACATCTCCCCTCGACTCTCGCTGCACAACATGCGTCATAAATTTGGGCACCAGGCATGTCGGGTATACCCTCTCCCATCCCCAATGATGTGACCCCCATTCTAAGACCCCTAAGTAATGGCTGCCCTCTCACTGCCTGACTCAATATTCCCAACATTGAATAGGAATGGAATTTGGAATGGGGAAATGGGGAACATAACCACAGTGCAGAAACTCTTAGCTATGGAGAAGTCTGTTTGGGTCTTTTAAGTGGAGAAACAAATAACATAGACACACACACACACACACACACAGAAACAGGATGGATGAATAAACAGAGGAGCATGTTGTAAACCCATATTTGGCCACAGACTAAGAGACAGCGGTCAGTCACACAGTCGGAGGCAGTCAAGCATGGTCAGATATGGTCAGAGGCGGTCAAGCATGGTTAGACAGTCACACAGGGAGATGGACAAACTACAGCAGACAGACATGAATCACAAACCACAAGCCCAGAGGAGGTAAACATACGGGACCAATGGGAGATCCATAGTAACAGAAAAAAGAGAGATGGAGTGAGAAAGGGAAAAGTGAGGAAGGGAGGGAAGGAGGGGAAAGATATGGACACAGACAGCAGGAGGGAGGAACCCACTGAGCGTCTCCAATGTGACAACCCTGGGACAGTCACCCCTCCTGTACTGCCCTGTCCTTAACCCCTCCAGTCACCCCTCCTGTACTGCCCTGTCCTGTAACCCCTCCAGTCACCCCTCCTGTACTGCCCTGTCCTTAACCCCTCCAGTCACCCCTCCTGTACTGCCCTGTCCTTAACCCCTCCAGTCACCCCTCCTGTACTGCCCTGTCTGTACCCCTCCAGTCACCCCTCCTGTACTGCCCTGTCCTTAACCCCTCCAGTCACCCCTCCTGTACTGCCCTGTCCTTAACCCCTCCAGTCACCCCTCCTGTACTGCCCTGTCCTTAACCCCTCCAGTCACCCCTCCTGTACTGCCCTGTCCTTAACCCCTCCAGTCACCCCTCCTGTACTGCCCTGTCCTTAACCCCTCCAGTCACCCCTCCTGTACTGCCCTGTCCTTAACCCCTCCAGTCACCCCTCCTGTACTGCCCTGTCCTTAACCCCTCCAGTCACCCCTCCTGTACTGCCCTGTCCTTAACCCCTCCAGTCACCCCTCCTGTACTGCCCTGTCCTTAACCCCTCCAGTCACCCCTCCTGTACTGCCCTGTCCTTAACCCCTCCAGTCACCCCTCCTGTACTGCCCTGTCCTTAACCCCTCCAGTCACCCCTCCTGTACTGCCCTGTCCTTAACCCCTCCAGTCACCCCTCCTGTACTGCCCTGTCCTTAACCCCTCCAGTCACCCCTCCTGTACTGCCCTGTCCTTAACCCCTCCAGTCACCCCTCCTGTACTGCCCTGTCCTTAACCCCTCCAGTCACCCCTCCTGTACTGCCCTGTCCTTAACCCCTCCAGTCACCCCTCCTGTACTGCCCTGTCTGTACCCCTCCAGTCACCCCTCCTGTACTGCCCTGTCCTTAACCCCTCCAGTCACCCCTCCTGTACTGCCCTGTCTGTACCCCTCCAGTCACCCCTCCTGTACTGCCCTGTCTGAACCCCTCCAGTCACCCCTCCTGTACTGCCCTGTCTGTACCCCTCCAGTCACCCCTCCTGTACTGCCCTGTCCTTAACCCCTCCAGTCACCCCTGCTGTACTGCCCTGTCTTACCCCTCCAGTCACCCCTCCTGTACTGCCCTGTCTGTACCCCTCCAGTCATGAAAGTGAATATGAGTGAACAGAGGGTAGATTAATCAGAGAAAGAGATAGAGAGAGATAGAGAGAGGTGCAGATGAAGAGACAGACAGTTAGACAAGGATATCAACCATAGATCATTCGTAAGGTGATGCATAGCAGCCACTGCAGTAGGCACCAAAGCTCTCACCACACATTAGCCTTCTTAGCCTACCTCCCTTCCTCCCTCCCTCCTCTTCTGGACACCCCAACATCACCCTGCCGTGCCCGGCAGTGGTCAACAGGATGGGTGTCTCAAAAAACAATTCTGCAATCAGGGTGGAAGGGCTGTGTTCAAAACGCCACAGGGAAGAACCACACACTCCATCACGCATGCAGTCACTGTATGTGTGTGTTAGTCCTGGACGTTACCTCCTGTAAGACTGTGGTGGAAGTGTAGAGGATGGGGTAAGAGGTTACTCTAGGGCTGACCCCATTCAGTCGACTGGTCGATTGTTTGGTCCACAGAGAATGTTTTTGTCAGCCAGATGCAAAAAAAAACATTTTTTTTTATGGCACATCTTGATGACGCCTGTCTCAGTGGACTAATCCGTTGCTGAGGCCACAGGGTTGGCTCACCAGTAGTACACTTCCCGTTAATTCCCCTCGTTTCTGATCTACAATGTTTGTTTGGTTACCATAATTTCTGTTCATGCGTTCAATATACAGTATTGTTATTACAGTATTTTACCGTTCTCATTGTCAAGGGTGGACACGTTGTTTGCAAAGAGCACAACTTAGTCTACACTTGAGAGAAACTTGTTTTGGTTCATTTCATTCCATTTTTGAGTTTTGTCAATTTAGTCATTGTGTTTTGTAAGGATGCGCACCTGATTACTCATAGAAGTCGGCCCAGGCTACCTGGCCTGCGAGCAAATGTCGGCTTATACAATGTCCCCATAGTATTTCAGATCGTCTTAACTCACCACCACCAGCTTCTCAAAGCAATTTTTTCTTCACCTCAAAACAGCAAGTAAACAAAGTCTGTTTTTACATCCATTGAGACTGATAATAGTTCCTCAAGGTAGCCTATTTTAAAAATCTCCCTTTCCGTAACCACACCACCTGAAGGGGGGGGGGGGTGCCATGCTCTGACCCAGTGGAAACATGAAAACCTGATTGCTTCTTATCCCTTACGCAAATAGCCTACTGCTGTGTCTGTTCCGAGCTCACTTGCATGGGAAATTCTGAGGGTCCAGAATATTTTATAGACGTGGCAAGTTTGTTAGCACAAGCTTTGGGCTGGACCAAATCAACTTGGTCCAGCCCAAAGCTTGTGCTAACAAACTTGCCACGTTGTATAAAATATTCTGGACCCTCACAATATTGCCATTGGCAACTATGTAAAAAAATAGCCTACATACATAAAGCCAACAAATGAAAACAGTGCAGCCTGCAGTTATAAAATATCCTGATAAAAATAAATCACATTGGCTTTGCATGGCCTGTCTGCAAGGAACTTGAAACATTGGCTATGCATGGCCTGTCTGCAAGGAACTTGAAACATTGGAAAGTTTGTTAGCACAAGCTTTGGACCTTTTAAGATAACGATAAGCAGCATAACACAGAAATGTGAAGACATGCATATTACAGTGCCTTGCGAAAGTATTCGCCCCCCTTGAACTTTGCGACCTTTTGCCACATTTCAGGCTTCAAACATAAAGATATAAAACTGTATTTTTTGTGAAGAATCAACAACAAGTGGGACACAATCATGAAGTGGAATGACATTTATTGGATATTTCAAACTTTTTTAACAAATCAAAAACGGAAAAATTGGAAGTGCAAAATTATTCAGCCCCCTTAAGTTAATGCTTTGTAGCGCCACCTTTTGCTGCGATTACAGCTGTAAGTTGCTTGGGATATGTCTCTATTAGTTTTGCACATCGAGAAACTGAATTTTTTCCCATTCCTCCTTGCAAAACAGCTCGAGCTCAGTGAGGTTGGATGGAGAGCATTTGTGAACAGCAGTTCAGTTCTTTCCACAGATTCTCGATTGGATTCAGGTCTGGACTTTGACTTGGCCATTCTAACACCTGGATATGTTTCTTTTTTAACCATTCCATTGTAGATTTTGCTTTATGTTTTGGATCATTGTCTTGTTGGAAGACAAATCTCCGTCCCAGTCTCAGGTCTTTTGCAGACTCTATCAGGTTCTCTTCCAGAATGGTCCTGTATTTGGCTCCATCCATCTTCCCATCAATTTTAACCATCTTCCCTGTCCCTGCTGAAGAAAAGCAGGCCCAAACCATGATGCAGCCACCACCATGTTTGACAGTGGTGATGGTGTGTTCAGGGTGTTGCTTTTACGCCAAACATAACATTTAGCATTGTTGCCAAAAAGTTCAATTTTGGTTTCATCTGACCAGAGCACCTTCTTCCACATGTTTGGTGTGTCTCCCAGGTGGCTTGTGGCAAACTTTAAACAACATTTTATGGATATCTTTAAGAAATGGCTTTCTTCTTGCCACTCTTCCATAAAGGCCAGATTTGTGCAATATATGACTGATTTTTGTCCTATGGACAGAGTCTCCCACCTCAGCTGTAGATCTCTACAGTTCATCCAGAGTGATCATCGCTTGCACAGTGCTCCTTGGGATGTTTAAAGCTTGGGAAATCTTTTTGTATCCAAATCCGGCTTTAAACTTCTTCACAACAGTATCTCGGACCTGCCTGGTGTGTTCCTTGTTCTTCATAATGCTCTCTGCGCTTTTAACGGACCTCTGAGACTATCACAGTGCAGGTGCATTTATACGGAGACTTGATTACACACAGGTGGATTGTATTTATCATCATTAGTCATTTAGGTCAACATTGGATCATTCAGAGATCCTCACTGAACTTCTGGAGAGAGTTTGCTGCACTGACAGTAAAGGGGCTGAATAATTTTGCACGCCCAATTTTTCAGTTTTTGATTTGTTAAAAAAGTTTGAAATATCCAATAAATGTCGTTCCACTTCATGATTGTGTCCCACTTGTTGTTGATTCTTCACAAAAATATACAGTTTTATATCTTTATGTTTGAAGCCTGAAATGTGGCAAAAGGTCGCAAAGTTCAAGGGGGCCGAATACTTTCGCAAGGTACTGTATATATACCATTATTTTTCCAAATTTGTTGCTTAAATTTAACTCAATAATTCAGACACATGGAACATCTTAAATAGTATCATCCACAACGGGGAAAAACTAAATAAACTAATTAGATCCCAAACAAATATTACAACCTATATTACAGAACTTCTCCTCCTGCTTCTCTCTTCTGATGCTTATTTTGTGGGTGGACACATCAACGTGCACCTCCTATTGTTAAAGGTGGCAAAGCGGTCAATAACACTATTATGGCTTTGTGGCCAAATCACTTCAGCCTCAATGGACATGGCTGCAAGACGTGCAAGTCTTTTCTTGACCCATTGTCTTCCGCAACCAGAAGTGCAGCCGGCGCAGTGCACTAAAGGACCTTTCACAGGAGCAGCTGCCCACAGGGATTGTTAAAGCAACCTGAATGATTTCCTTCAGAGAAGGAAACGTACCATCATCCGGGAGGTTATGCACAGCAAGCATATCTTTGGGAGGACGTCCAGCCTCTCTTTTCCGGGCAAGAAAGTTTCTGGCCACCAACATCTCTTCTGCTTTAACATCAATTACCGTAGTGCTTGGCAAACTCAGTTCAGCATGATGTATCTAGGGAGTTTTTTGAGTTGGTCCTGCATGCCTGTATGCCTTTTGAGCAGACCTGCATCGACAGTCGAGAATTGCTGGTCAAGTTCACAAACCATCCTGCCCAAGCAGGGGAGCAACAACTCTGTTTTCATTGTTCGGGAACATGACAATTCTGTGCCTAAACCCAAGGAGGTCTCCACCACAAAATCTCCCATTTTCCTTTGGCACTTTCGTTCTGCATCGGCCTCTGGAATGTTGTTAATTTCCCAGAGTGCTTTGGTTCTGTCATTAAAGTTCTGTGGCAAATGCATCTGTGCGTTTGCCTATCAGTGCGTCACATACAGCTTGTAACAAGCTTCTGCCAGGTCTACAGTCTCCTTCTGGAGGAACTTGTGTCGCCCCTCAGTTACAGAAAGAAGGGACTGAAACATCAGTGGCAAACACACGGTGTAGAAATGATGAGGATTTGCTCTCAGACCAACAGCCATTGGGGATCCAATGGCAGATAGACAATTAAAGATAGCAGTTATAGTGTCCAGGACTGCATTTATGGACCGCAGCTGGCTTGCCCAGCGAGTGTTTGAGAGCTGTACAAGTTCAGCTTATGCTATTCCAAGTTTGGAATGAGCTTCTTTGAACTTCTGGTGGTGTACTAGGTATGTACTGAAAAACTAATACACATTCTCCAAGAAACTGAAAAACTCAGCAGCCTCCGGAATAGCCCTGCAAGAATGACACAACATCAAATGAAGCTCAGGAGCATAGCAATGTACATAAATTGCCTCCGGATGCAGCACTCTTAAATGTGCTTGCACACCTCCTTGGGACCCAGTCATGACAGTTGCACCATCAGAGGTCTGTGCAACGCACTTTAGGGTTCTCATTTGGCGCTGCTGTTGCAACTCACTTGCTATTGATTGGGCATCAAATGACTTGATTTCTGCTAGTGCTAGTAAACGCTCCTTAACTGTCCCCTCTGTCACATACCTAACACACAGAGCCAACTGTTCAGATTGCCTCATCCGCCATAATGGCATGCATTCCAGACTTTGACATCTCAGAGACCTTGGTGTCCATAATCTCTTGAGCACAGCATTCGATCATGTCATTCTGAGATCCTGGAAAGACATACGTCACATTTGATGGAGTATTGTACCTTTGCAGGGAAGGGTCAAACTCCTTGAAAAGCTCCATACATTCAAGAAAGTTCCCTCTATTTGTGCTTTCACTAGATTCATCATTGGCACGGAAAGAGAGTCCATGACTTCCTAACATTGAGGTGACAAAAACAATTCTCCTCAGATACTCCCTTCTCTCTGCAATATCACTAGCATGGGCAGATGTTAAAATCTGAGCAATGTTCCCATGACTGCAAGTTGCCTGGTAGCTTTGCCATGCCACAACACTGTCTCTGTGTGTTTGTGCCATTTCATGTTTACCGAAGATAAACAAAGCTTTTTTCAAATTTGCAGCCATTACTGACAAAATAATCAAATGTAATGTTTTTGCCAAAAATTCTACATGGAAAGCAGAAAGCTGTGTTTTTGTGGACAGGGGACTCTACCCAATTGTATTTCTCAAACCAGCAGTGCTGAAATGCCCTTTTCTGTGTACCAAAACTTTAGTATGGGTAGCTATTCAGCTTCACTTGTCTAGATCCAGTGTCTTTGTCACCTAAATCCCTCTCATTTCTGGAAGGAGTTGCTACAGCAGCTTGATTACTTTCTTTCTTTGAATCTGTTTGTTGTCCCTCCCTCTCTGGATCTGTTTGTTGTCCCTCCCTGTCTGGACCTGTTTGTTGTCCCTCCCTGTCTGGATCTGTTTGTTGTCCCTCTCTCTCTGGATCTGTTTGTTGTCCCTCCCTCTCTAGATCTGTTTGTTGTCCCTCCCTCTCTGGATCTGTTTGTTGTCCCTCCCTCTCTGGATCTGTTTGTTGTCCCTCTCTCTCTGGATCTGTTTGTTGTCCCTCCCTCTCTGGATCTGTTTGTTGTCCCTCCCTGTCTGGATCTGTTTGTTGTCCCTCCCTCTCTGGATCTGTTTGTTGTCCCTCCCTGTCTGGATCTGTTTGTTGTCCCTCCCTCTCTGGATCTGTTTGTTGTCCCTCTCTCTCTGGATCTGTTTGTTGTCCCTCCCTGTCTGGATCTGTTTGTTGTCCCTCCCTGTCTGGATCTGTTTGTTGTCCCTCCCTGTCTGGATCTGTTTTTGTTGTCCCTCCCTGTCTGGATCTGTTTGTTGTCCCTCCCCGTCTGGATCTGTTTGTTGTCCCTCTCTCTGGATCTGTCCCTCCCTCTGGATCTGTTTGTTGTCCCTCCCTCTCTGGATCTGTTTGTTGTCCCTCCTCTCTGGATCTGTTTGTTGTCCCTCCCTCTCTGGATCTGTTTGTTGTCCCTCCCTCTCTGGATCTGTTTGTTGTCCCTCCCTGTCTGGATCTGTTTGTTGTCCTGTCTGGATCTCCCTCTCTGGATCTGTTTGTTGTCCCTCCCTGTCTGGATCTGTTTGTTGTCCCTCCCTGTCTGGATCTGTTTGTTGTCCCTCTCTCTCTGGATCTGTTTGTTGTCCCTCCCTGTCTGGATCTGTTTGTTGTCCCTCCCTGTCTGGATCTGTTTGTTGTCCCTCCCTGTCTGGATCTGTTTGTTGTCCCTCCCTGTCTGGATCTGTTTGTTGTCCCTCTTGTCTGTGGGGTTTGACATGTATTATTATTAAACTCATATTTACAATAACTCAAGGCTTAATAGGTGATGAATCAGTTTTACGTTAAATATTATCTGTCTGATTTATAGCCCTCTCTGGATCTTATTTAGGAAAAGCTCATGAATAGGCCTTGTGACGTCCTGGGCCTATGTGTTCTTAAAAGGAAGGAAAATACCAATCATGAGGATCCACTTTTATATACTGACGCACAGATAGCGCATTGTGCTAACAAAACAACTCTCTCAAATATACACTGGAATTACATGGGTCTATTACTGAACTTTCACTGGCACACGTGGTTACAGACTCAACAACATTATACAACCCATCCTAATGGTTACAGACCGAACAACATTATACAACCCATCCTCATGGTTACAGACCCAACAACATTATATAGTATCCCTCCTCATGGTTACAGACCCAACAACATTATATAGTATTAACTTTCTGAACATTCGAGACGTGTAGTCCACTTGTCATTCCAATCTCCTTTGCATTAGCGTAGCCTCTTCTGTAGCCTGTCAACTATGTGTCTGTCTATCCCTGTTCTCTCCTCTCTGCACAGACCATACAAACGCTCCACACCGCGTGGCCGCGGCCACCCTAATCTGGTGGTCCCAGCGCGCACGACCCACGTGGAGTTCCAGGTCTCCGGTAGCCTCTGGAACTGCCGATCTGCGGCCAACAAGGCAGAGTTCATCTCAGCCTATGCCTCCCTCCAGTCTCTCGACTTCTTGGCACTGACGGAAACATGGATCACCACAGACAACACTGCTACTCCTACTGCTCTCTCTTCGTCCGCCCACATGTTCTCGCACACCCCGAGAGCTTCTGGTCAGCGGGGTGGTGGCACCGGGATCCTCATCTCTCCCAAGTGGTCATTCTCTCTTTCTCCCCTTACCCATCTGTCTATCGCCTCCTTTGAATTCCATGCTGTCACAGTTACCAGCCCTTTCAAGCTTAACATCCTTATCATTTATCGCCCTCCAGGTTCCCTCGGAGAGTTCATCAATGAGCTTGATGCCTTGATAAGCTCCTTTCCTGAGGACGGCTCACCTCTCACAGTTCTGGGCGACGTCTACCTTTGACTCATTCCTCTCTGCCTCCTTCTTTCCACTCCTCTCCTCTTTTGACCTCACCCTCTCACCTTCCCCCCCTACTCACAAGGCAGGCAATACGCTCGACCTCATCTTTACTAGATGCTGTTCTTCCACTAACCTCATTGCAACTCCCCTCCAAGTCTCCGACCACTACCTTGTATCCTTTTCCCTCTCGCTCTCATCCAACACCTCCCACACTGCCCCTACTCGGATGGTATCGCGCCGTCCCAACCTTCGCTCTCTCTCCCCCGCTGCTCTCTCCTCTTCCATCCTATCATCTCTTCCCTCTGCTCAAACCTTCTCCAAACTATCTCCTGATTCTGCCTCCTCAACCCTCCTCTCCTCCCTCTCTGCATCCTTTGACTCTCTATGTCCCCTATCCTCCAGGCCGGCTCGGTCCTCCCCTCCCGCTCCGTGGCTCGATGACTCATTGCGAGCTCACAGAACAGGGCTCCGGGCAGCCGAGCGGAAATGGAGGAAAACTCGCCTCCCTGCGGACCTGGCATCCTTTCACTCCCTCCTCTCTACATTTTCCTCCTCTGTCTCTGCTGCTAAAGCCACTTTCAACCACTCTAAATTCCAAGCATCTGCCTCTAACCCTAGGAAGCTCTTTGCCACCTTCTCCTCCCTCCTGAATCCTCCCCCCCCCCCCCCCTCCTCCCTCTCTGCAGATGACTTCGTCAACCATTTTGAAAAGAAGGTCGACGCCATCCGATCCTCGTTTGCTAAGTCAAACGACACCGCTGGTTCTGCTCACACTGCCCTACCCTGTGCTCTGATCTCTTTCTCCCCCTCTCTCTCCAGATGAAATCTTGCGTCTTGTGACGGCCGGCCACCCAACAACCTGCCCGCTTGACCCTATCCCCTCCTCTCTTCTCCAGACCATTTCCGGAGACCTTCTCCCTTACCTCACCTCGCTCATCAACTCATCCCTGACCGCTGGCTACGTCCCTTCCGTCTTCAAGAGAGCGAGAGTTGCACCCCTTCTGAAAAAACCTACACTCGATCCCTCCGATGTCAACAATTACAGACCAGTATCCCTTCTTTCTTTTCTCTCCAAAACTCTTGAACGTGCCGTCCTTGGCCAGCTCTCCCGCTAGCTCTCTCTGAATGACCTTCTTGATCCAAATCAGTCAGGTTTCAAGACTAGTCATTCAACTGAGACTGCTCTCCTCTGTATCACGGAGGCGCTCCGCACTGCTAAAGCTAACTCTCTCTCCTCTGCTCTCATCCTTCTAGATCTATCGGCTGCCTTCGATACTGTGAACCATCAGATCCTCCTCTCCACCCTCTCCGAGTTGGGCATCTCCGGCGCGGCCCACGCTTGGATTGCGTCCTACCTGACAGGTTGCTCCTACCAGGTGGCGAGGCGAGAATCTGTCTCCTCACCACGCGCTCTCACCACTGGTGTCCCCCAGGGCTCTGTTCTAGGCCCTCTCCTATTCTCGCTATACACCAAGTCACTTGGCTCTGTCATAACCTCACATGGTCTCTCCTATCATTGCTATGCAGACGACACACAATTAATCTTCTCCTTTCCCCCTTCTGATGACCAGGTGGCGAATCGCATCTCTGCATGTCTGGCAGACATATCAGTGTGGATGACGGATCACCACCTCAAGCTGAACCTCGGCAAGACGGAGCTGCTCTTCCTCCCGGGGAAGGACTGCCCGTTCCATGATCTCGCCATCACGGTTGACAACTCCATTGTGTCCTCCTCCCAGAGCGCTAAGAACCTTGGCGTGATCCTGGACAACACCCTGTCGTTCTCAACCAACATCAAGGCGGTGGCCCGTTCCTGTAGGTTCATGCTCTACAACATCCGCAGAGTACGACCCTGCCTCACACAGGAAGCGGCGCAGGTCCTAATCCAGGCACTTGTCATCTCCCGTCTGGATTACTGCAACTCGCTGTTGGCTGAGCTCCCTGCCTGTGCCATTAAACCCCTTCAACTCATCCAGAACGCCGCAGGCCGTCTGGTGTTCAACCTTCCCAAGTTCTCTCACGTCACCCCGCTCCTCCGTTCTCTCCACTGGCTTCCAGTTGAAGCTCGCATCCGCTACAAGACCATGGTGCTTGCCTACGGAGCTGTGAGGGGAACGGCACCTCAGTACCTCCAGGCTCTGATCAGGCCCTACACCCAAACAAGGGCACTGCGTTCATCCACCTCTGGCCTGCTCGCCTCCCTACCACTGAGGAAGTACAGCTCCCGCTCAGCCCAGTCAAAACTGTTCGCTGCTCTGGCCCCCCAATGGTGGAACAAACTCCCTCACGACGCCAGGACAGCGGAGTCAATCACCACCTTCCGGAGACACCTGAAACCCCACCTCTTTACGGAATACCTAGGATAGGATAAGTAATCCCTCTCACACCCCCCCCCCCTTTAAGACTTAGATGCACTATTGTAAAGTGACTGTTCCACTGGATGTCATAAGGTGAATGCACCAATTTGTAAGTCGCTCTGGTTAAGAGCGTCTGCTAAATGACTTAAATGTAAATGTATCCCTCCTCATGGTTACAGACCCAACAACATTATATAGTATCCCCTCCTCATGGTTACAGACCCAACAACATTATATAGTATCCCCTCCTCATGGTTACAGACCCAACAACATTATATAGTATCCCTCCTCATGGTTACAGACCCAACAACATTATATAGTATCCCTTCCTCGTAGAGAAAAGCACATGAAATTTTTGTGGGCAAACTTTGTCATCAAATTCTGTCATTCTCTGGATATATGGCGCTTTCAAGACAACTAGGAACTCTGGAAAAAACAAGGTCGAATCATGACGTCAATGATCTTCAGGTCGTAACTCTCGAAAGAGGCCAAGTTCCCGATTTGGAATTCCGAGTTGAATGACCTTTCAAAACGTACAGTATTTTCCCAGTCTGAGCTAATAGTTGTCTTGAACGCACTGACGTCAGATTTCCCAGTTCCGAGTTTCCATTGGTTTTGAATGCAGCAGAAGTCATGCTGGATTGACAGCATGGCCAATGTATTCTACCTTTTCATGGCCCATGGTGTTGCGTGTCAATGTTTAACATAGATAACATAACATTAGATAAGAGACACTTTCAGACAGATGTGTTAAACCCTTAAACCCAGACCTGGACCACACACCCTCTACCCTGAATAGCAGGCAGGGGAGGCAAAATAGTGATTGCTTTGCATTGCCATTAATTCCTTCCAAACCACTCATTGTTGAATTTGCGATTTCCAACTTGTTGTGTGATGTTTATGTCCAAAGCCCGATGACCACGATATCTATCATTTCTCTTCATTATTTCTCTTCCTATGACAAGGATTGAAAAGGATTTGCCAGTAGATTGTCAAAGTGATTCATGATGATGACTGCTTATCTAGCTTGCTAGCTAAGATTTTGAAAGTATGACATTTACATGATCAGTCCAATCAAAGCTACCGTAGATATTCATTTTATCTGTGGCTAATATAAATCTATGGCAGCACCAAAGGGGGCTTGAACTGCCTAGCTCTCCCTGTGGATTTGGCGGTGATGTAGTGCCCCCATGAGTGACAGATCACTGAGCCAATCACGGCGCAACTAGACAAGATTATCAACTCCTATGCGCTGTATTTTTGCTGACTGCCCCACCACCACAGAAAGCCCTGAGCTGGGCTGAAACACCTGCATTTTAAAGCTGTCTTACTCAAGAAAGTGACCATGTTTGTATATGTGTGTTGTGTGTGTGTGGGGGGGGCGGATATTCTGTGTGGAATCTATTCGTCTGTCATCTGGGGGGAGGGGTGTAAAACTATAGGAGGGGGCTGTGTCAACAGCCTGCAATTCCTCTGACACACAGCAGATCTAGTCCCTGTTCTCACTAGCTACTTCAGAGTGATTGATTGTTTATAGAACAAACAGACTACTCTCCCTGAGTCTCCGGCTTTCCCACCGAAATCCTCAGGCTCCTCACAGGCTCAAACTCCCTGTTTTACACACTCACCACCAGACGATGTAACCTCTGACACATAGGAAATGAGGACATGACACTCACTCCTCTAATTCTCCATATCTCAGACTAAAGGTCAGGGGTCAAGCTGTGATGTGAGGTCAAAGTGTCACTCACCATTCATAGTTGGAGCTGGGGTTGTCACAGTAGGTGTCAACTGTAAACACACACACGCGCATGACACACACACGCGCATGCAAAATCAAACAACTATTTTTCTAATGAATAGACATGCCCTCTAGCTCTTATATTTTTATATTCCACTTTGGCTTTCCTCTCTCTCTGTCTAATTGCCTCTATGAAATATTAATATTGTGTGTCTCTTGAGTCCCTGTTGTTCCAGATCTCAGCATGCTTCCCTGCATCCCTCAAACTTCGGTTCGCGCTGCCCTGCCACCTGTCTCACACTCCCACTGGGACACAGGGATTTAATTGATAACATACACACACACACAACTATTTCTCTCACAGCCATGTTTGTCAAAGAATGCTTCCAGGAAGGATTTCTGTTCTGTTTTCTAGCTCTTCATTTAGTCTGCTTTGTATTTAATCTTGTCTGTTTTCACTCTGGATCTGGTGCTTCTGGTTTGGTCTGTGTTACAGGAAGTCTAGCGATTAACTCAAATCTCTGCAGTTTCTGTGAACCAGCCAAGGGAGATTGGGGCCTCTTAAATTGACGCTCACACACACACGCGCGCGCACACGCACACACACACACACACACACGCACACGCGCTCCCTCTGTGACTGTCTGATTAAAGTTGCATTTAAAAGACAGCATCCCAGTAGTCAGGGGGTCTGGTCAAAGTTCCAGTCTCAGCAGGAGCAGAAACACAGCCTCTTTAAACCAAACAAAGCAGCTGGACACACACACACACACACACACCACACACAGGCATTTTGCTACACTCGCATTAACATCTGCTAACCATGTGTATGTGACCAATCAAATTTGATTTCATTTGACATCTTTAAACCACAAAGCGAGGTCAATGCAGGAAAATACGGAAAGTATTTTAATGGTCGACTAGCTTTGTCGCCACCCGCTGTCTTCAGCTAATGAGGGGACAAATAAAGAGAGAGAAATAAAGAGGGAGAAAGAGAGAGAGAAGGAGAAGGAGTATAGAAGCCTCAGCAGGTTATTGCCATAACAGGTACTAGGTTTTGTATTGTGCTCCAGCGGTGTAATTAATTGGCTGTTTTTGTTCTTCTGCCAAAAAACTGAACCAGACACTATGACAGAGCTGCCCTTAGCATGCCCGTGGGGTCCTACAGGCAAAGAGTGGACACCTATGAAATATCACTGAGGAATGTGAACTCACTAGATCCCTGTACTCTACCTAGTCCATTAACGTCATGTCCATAATCAATGCATTGAAGCGGTAATAACTCACAACACACTGTCATATACTGACTCATGAGTACTGGCAGGACTAAATGTCCATTATTAGACTGTGTCCTGGCTCTATCAGAGATAATCAACACATATTAACCTGATCATCTTCTGAAGTTGTGGAGCGAGGCTTCAATTGACCCGTGACAGATGCAATGACTACCTCCCCCCCTTCTACTGGGACCTTGAGACTGACTATGATTAGCAGACTCTACTGACAATCCTCTGATCTGTTGGTCCTGATTGGACAGAAGATGAGTCCCTCCTCCCACCTCTGGCTCCTTAATGTGGCTCATTAGACACATTGAGTAGTGTGTTAATGGAAAAAACAGCAGAGTTAATAGATTGCTATTACTATGGCAACAGCTTGGTGGTCTCCCTCTTTTCATAGATAAGCACGCACACACACACACACGCACGCACACACACACACACACACCCGCACACAGTGTTGTTTATGGACAGTAGTAGTCCTGCCGTGTCTACGAGCCCCCAGTGGAGATGCCATTGTCTCAGCTGGCCACACATGATGCTTTGGGGCATCCAGCATGTAGGCAATTTCCAATGGATATACTGACTATCAGGTAGCATATGACATAAACCCAGTCTGACACACAATGTGATGGGACCAGAATGATACTCTAGGTTTAGATGATCACGTTAGACTGTATTTTTGTGGACGCTGGTGTCAACGTCACCAAAGTGTTAACGAGCTGATGACATAACGCCTTTGAACTATGTCACTGTGTCACTGTGTGTGCTACGTTGAGTCTGCAGATTACATTTTGACAGTGTGGAAGTGTGTGTGTGATAGAGAGAGAGAGAGAGAGAGAGAGAGAGAGAGAGAGAGAGAGAGAGAGAGAGAGAGAGAGAGAGAGAGAGAGAGAGAGAGAGAGAGAGAGAGAGAGAGAGAGAGCGAGAGAGAGCGAGAGAGAGAGCGCGAGAGAGCGAGAGAGAGCGAGAGAGAGAGAGAGAGAGACAGGTTGAGAAGCTCCAGACATTCTCTGATGTGATGTCAGAAGCTACACAGCTGAGCTACACAGCTCTGGAGCAAAGGCGTTTCACACTAACAGCACTCAACGTCATATAACACTGACTTGAGGGCTGGGGATTGTTCTTTCACTATCTTTCACTATCTTTTGGGGTCTCTCTCTCATATATATATATATATAAGCGAGAGAGAGAGAGATATATATATAGCTCCAGAGGCCAGAGGCTCCATGGGGGATGAGCTGGCACCTTCCCCAGAACAGAGTTGCCCTCGCTGGGACACTGCAAGGTCACAAACCTCTAATTGTCTGAGCCGCACCCTGGAGAGGGAGAAGGATGGAGGGAGAGAGAGGGTGATGAAAGAGAAATATAGAAAAGGGAAAGGAGGAAAGGGACAGCCATACAAAGAGGCTAGATGAGTTTAAGAGAACAAAACTTGAGGGAAAAATACTAAGCAAAGAAATTGTGGGAGAAGGAGAAAATTACACTATCAAACGTCCCAATTAAGTCATGGCAGAAATGTAATTTACAGACAATTATTGAGAGAGAGAGAGAGAGAGAGAGAGAGAGAGAGAGAGAGAGAGAGAGAGAGAGAGAGAGAGAGAGAGAGAGAGAGAGAGAGAGAGAGAGAGAGAGAGAGAGAGTGAGAGAAAAAGAGAGAAAGAGAGAAAAAGAGTGAGAGACACAGAGAGACAGAGAAAGAGAGAAAAGAGTGAGAGACAGAGAGAGAGAGAGAGAGAGAGAGAGAGAGAGAGAGAGAGCGAGAAAGAGAGACAGAGCGAGAGAAACAGCCCAAAAGATAGTGGAAAAACAGGTTTAAGGAACTCATCCCAAACAGTAGTTTATTGTATATCTTCTATACCATGAGGCTGATCTTCCTATAAACCCAGGAGACCAGCACAAACCCACAGACCCACATTGGAACAAGAACCGTCTTTGCTCCAGTCTGTTTCTGCCTTAGTCAACTCCATTGTTATGCAGAAACCACACTGAAACACAGTTGGGTTAATTCCATTTAACGCCATGAATTGAACTGGAGTCCTATGAAGAGAGATCCATGTCAAATCCGCAATTGACAGGAATTGAAAGAGGATTCACTTCTAGCTTTTCTAACAGAGATCAGACATTAATTGGCTGCTTCTTTTCTAAGGAGGCCATTGATGCTAATCTAGCTAAAAGGCTACGCTAACTCTGTTAGCTTACATGGGGTTAGCATGATCCACCCCTCTATTGTATAGAGCAAAGGGATATCTGACTCAGTCAGAACAGATTTTCCCACAGACAGAGGTAGAGACGTGTGTGTGTGTGTGTGTATGCTTGAGCGGACGTACCCCTTGATTACTGTGTGCGCTTGCAAGCCGTCTAGCTCAAATCAGAGAGAATTACGTGGTAAATGCAGGTTATGCATGGAAAGAAAAAAATGCAGGTGGCCACACGTGTTTATGTGTGTCTTTATCTGTATGCCTGAGAAGGGAGGCAAGAAGTCTGACTTAGCAATAACTTTCATTTAGTGGGAGGAGAAATCACAGAAGCATTGCAGCCTTGACTATGTAATGGGTGTAACATACACACTGTGCTCCCTATCAGAAACTGTTCCCCTTAGCATGCAATAGTCTGCTGTCATTTCCTGAGCCATTAACTCCCTGAGTGACTTGTTCCCTCAAAAGACCTTTGGCAAACACTGGTCCCAATTTTCATTTGTAGAAAATACAGAAAATACAGAACATCATAACACACGTTAGGAACAAATGTTTGAATTCCCCTCTTTCTTTGGCTTTTATTTCTCCTTCCCACATCGTCCTCTAATACTTATTTTTACGTTTCCCTCCCTCGCTTTTTATCGCTTTCTTGCAAACTGGAAAACATGTGCACTAAAGAATGAAAGGGTATTCGTTCCGAAGAGGCCTTTCCTCTCAGCAGATGTCTACATGTCTTGGAAGAAGGAGTGACACACCGCGAGGAGCAGTCTGACCCCATTGGGAAATAAGCACTTAACACCAAGCCCTGCTACCATGGAAAGATGAGCTCACTATTTTAAGACAACACCTGTCCCTCACACCGTCTGTCAAATATGACCATCAGGCCTATAGACACTTTCAAACACACAAACGCACGCACAACGCAAGCACACACTCACATACTGAGAAGATACACTGAGTGTACAAAACAGTATTATGCCATGACATAGCTTTCACCTGGATTCACCTGGTATGATTCCTTATTGATGTCACTTGGTTAAATCCACTTCAAACAGTGTAGATGAAGGGGAGGAGACCATTTTTAAGAAGGATTTTTAAAAACTTGAGACAATTGAGATATGGATTGTGGATGTGTGTCATTCAGAGGGTGCCACACAACATTAGGAAGGTGTCTGTGTATTTAATGTTACACTCAGTGTTTAAAGATAGAAGGTAGAGATGGAAAGCACATGTGTTCCTGACTAGGCCAGGGGGCATGCTTCTAAATGTCTGGTATTATTCAGGCTGGTCATTGTTTCATCTGTAGTTTCCTGTCCACACCCAGCCAGTCACAACGCCCCAGGAATAGAAAGAGATGAGAGGACACAGACGCTGGACGGAGTCAGTCAACATTCCCAACCAGAGTTCCTGTCCCTAAACAAATGCTCCAAAAACAGGCCACAATTCCTGAGCTTTCCTAGAAATGACCAATTCAGCAAACTGAGTTAGGCCTACTTGAGTTACTTGCAAACTGAGTTAGGCCTACTTGAGTTACTTGCAAACTGAGTTAGGCCTACTTGAGTTACTTGCAAACTGAGTTAGGCCTACTTGAGTTACTTGCAAACTAAGTTAGGCCTACTTGAGTTACTTGCAAACTGAGTTAGGCCTACTTGAGTTACTTGCAAACTGAGTTAGGCCTACTTGAGTTACTTGCAAACTGAGTTAGGCCTACTTGAACTGAGTTACTTGAGTTGTAACTAAGTTAGGCCTACTTGAGTTCTAGTTATTTTAGTCTTGCAAACTGAGTAGACAGTCTATATTTTAGTCTTATAGTAGACACACTTATCCAACTTACAGTAACTTGCATCCATAACAGAGGCGGTCCGCCCATTAGGGCATTAAGGGCGGAGCCCCACTTGTGATTGGTCCCCAACAAATTATAAATTTATGTAGATATATATTATAGAATTAATGGATTATGTTTTAAATGATCATAAAAAGTGTGGTAAATGTGTATATTTTCCTATTAAAAAATATATTGTTCAAAACAAGCTGTTCATGATCCCTATGATCCCTATGTTTTTCCAGAATAGTAACTTTAGACCATGGTCTGATAAGGGGATCACTCTTCTGGAACATTGTTACGAGGAGGGAGTTCTTATGTCTTTTGATCAGCTGAAACAGAAATACCACTTGCCTAACAGGGACTTCTTTAGCTACCTACAACTACAAAACTTTATTAGGGTGACTCTCAAGGGACAATGGAACCTACCTAAGATGTCACCTATTGAACAACTCCACGCAGACCAACCACTGTTCAAGACCATTTCCCATGTTTACAATGCTCTTATGTCAGGACTAACACTGCCTGGGCTAGATAAACCCCGACTTAGATGGGAGAGAGATCTGGGTATTGTTCTTGATGAGGATCTATGGAGTGACCTATGCAGGGATGGTGTTACATCCACATTGAACTCCAGATACAGACTGATCCCGTTTCATTTCCTCCATCAGCTCTATATCACCCCATCTAGACTGCACAGGTTCAACCCAGATATCTCCTCCCTATGTTTTAGATGTGGCTCAGATGAAGGAACATTCCTCCATTCCACTTGGCAGTGTTCAAAACTACACGGTTTCTGGCAGGGGGGTATGCGATACCATATCCTCAATTCACGGGGTTGCATTCCCTTTAGACCCGGAGGTCTGTCTACTGGGTAACTTTACTAACACCAATCTTAGTCAAAGCCATACTATAAAGCTAACAGAAATTTTGCTAGAGATTGCCAAGAAATGTATTGCCTTGAAATGGAAATTGGATTCCTCCCTGCCAGTTGCAATGTGGCTTTCGGAAGTTAATAGTTGTATCCCTTTGGAGAAAATCACTTACTGCTTGAGGAATAAGTTAAAGACATTTTACAGAATTTGGCAACCTGTTATTGACTATATGGAGAATCTCCCCCCACATCTCATTGATTGAATCTATATATAATCCTCACATAATGTTTCACACAAAATGTATATTATGTAGCCTACGGCAGGTGATCCAATGTCTCATTATTTTTATTTTTAGTTTTTATATATATATTTTTTATTATTGTATGTTTGTTTATATAACTATAATTATAATTTATTTTTGTTACGTTCATCTGTTACTGTCACTTTGTCCTATCGTTGTCTAATATCTTTTCACTTTTGTTTTGAATGTTCTTAATTGGAAAATGCAAAAATAAAATTTAAAAAATGTTTTAAAAAAACAAGCTGTTCAGTTACCTACAACTCTGCCCCTGAGTGACTGGACCATCCTGGGGTGCTCAAATGTGCGCCCGTTCAGTCAGAACTTCTGGGTCTGCTCTAATCTCCTCATCCCAAGGAGTCTCTCACACCAGACATACTTCCGCACGTGAGACTAGGTCTGCTCTATCAGGTACAGATAGCGCTAAAGCAAAAAGATCATTGTAATTCACTTGTAAATAAATGTGACCTGATAAATCGGACAACCACATCCAACAAGAGTCGAAGGACAGAGGGATAAACTAGCTCGAACCTTCTCATTGCAGATCTGGTAGGACAAAAAAGCATGGCCAATTTTGTTTCCCCCATTAGGTTCTACTGTAGGTGACAGGGCAACATATTGTGTGAACTAAAACAGCATAAAAACAGGTGTATCACAAAGCACAATCAAATGAATTAGCCCAGTTACAGTCATTTTCTGAAACATTGAGAAGTAGTTTGGTCAATTTTTCTTGTCAAATTAACCAGTTCCCTACTTTTGATAAGCAAATTGATATAGCTAGATGGTAGTTTGCTAGCTAATTAGCTCCCATGCTGATTTCAAGTATTTTAAAACTAATATATGACTAACTCGGAAATATTACGTTTTTTCAGTATGAAAAAAGTGCATAATGATTTGTGAGATTATGTTAGCTAGCTATCTCCAGCAAGGTCATGTGTTTGTTGCGTTCTCCCTGGTTTCCACTAGTTATCACCAAAATTGGCTATATTGTAAAAAGTATTTAAGGTGAGGGGTTAGGCAGAAGGTTAGCATTGTGGTTGATGTTAAGGTTAAGGTTCGTTTTAGGTTTAAAATCACATTTTTCGTTGTAGAAATAGGAGAGCTTTACGACTTTGTAGCTGGGGTAACTAGTAAGGACCGTGCTCCCTGGTGCACTCGCTCGTTCGTGAGCTGGCTGCTCGTTCTAAATAGTATAATCTAATCTGTTAAACAGTGGAAGCATGGGCAGCAGTAGCCATTTGCTTTTGACATGCACAAGTGAAATAGGTGTATCTATGCAGTTGTTCAAATGCACATATCGCTTTATATACAGTATCTTCTCAAAGAAACTACAAGTAGTTAATAAACGTCACATATATTTCTGTCGTGCTGCTTTGTTGACAACTCCAACCACCTTGCACCACAGGTATTCAGCCGCTGCCGCTGTTCCATACACCCAAACTCTCTGACCTGCTCTGGGACATACCATTCTCCTGAGGAAGATAAAACGGGGGAGTACTGTGTGACTGAGTCATTTAGACCTGTAGTCTGGACATGGTCTGTCCCTCCTTCTCTCAGAGTGATCTCAGTTACATATAATGCCTCCAGTAATGCAGTCTTGCACCACCAAATTATAGTGTGTGTCCAATCGAAGACTGCGTACTCTTAAAATAGACAGAAGGAGAAATTATAGTCCTGTAGAGTGCGTGTGTGTGTGTGTGTGTGTGTGTGTGTGTGTGTGTGTGTGTGTGTGTGTGTGTGTGTGTGTGTGTGTGTGTGTGTGTGTGTGTGTGTGTGTGTGTGTGTGTGTGTGTGTGTGTGTGTGTGTGTGTGTGTGTGTGTGTGTGTGTGTGTGTGTGTGTGTGTGTGTGTCAGTCGACCCTGAGCGAAACAGAGAGGGAGAGACTGTGGAGAAATACGAAGACGCTTTTAAAATGTGTTTTGTGGGGCAAGAGAGAGAAGCCGAGCTAATATTGAAGGATTCTTGAATGTTGATTATGCTGATGGGCTCTCTGCCCTAAGTCAAATTTGCAGACGAGCTGCCATCTTGGATGGTGCCTCTGCCAAAGGGGGCGTAACCCAGCCACCTGCAAACACGCATGCATGCAAGCATGAGCACACACACACATTCTCGCAGACAGATGGTGACAGATGTTCTCAGAACAGCCTTTAAAACACTCAGACTAAAGGAGAGACAGGCAGAATGAGAGTAATAACTCACCTGACCGTTACTATCATAGGCTACCACTTTAAATGACATATCAAATCTCCCTCCGTGCCTCTGCCTGATGTTGTACACAGAGTGTATAAAACATTTGGAACAGCTTCCTAATATTAAGGTGCGCACCCTTTTCCCTCAGAACAGCCTCAATTCGCTGGGGCATGAACTCTACAAGGTGTCAAAAGCATTCCACAGGGATGCTGGCCCATGTTGACTCTAATGCTTCCCACAGTTGTGTCAAGTTGGGTGGATGTCCTTTGGGTGGTGGACCATTCTTGATACACACGGGAAACTGTTGAGCGTGAAAAACCCAGCAGTGTTGCAGTTCTTGACACAAACCAATGCACCTGGCACCTACTACCATGCCGTGCTCACCCTCTGAATGGCACACACACACAATCCATGTCTCAATTGTCTCTTTAACCTGTCTCCTCCCCTTCATCTTTAACCTGACTCCTCCCCTTCATCTTTAACCTGTCTCCTCCCCTTCATCTTTAACCTGTCTCCTCCCCTTCATCTTTAACCTGACTCCTCCCCTTCATCTTTAACCTGACTCCTCCCCTTCATCTTTAACCTGACTCCTCCCCTTCATCTCTAACCTGTCTCCTCCCATTCATCTCTAACCTGACTCCTCCCCTTCATCTCTAACCTGTCTCCTCCCATTCATCTTTAACCTGACTCCTCCCCTTCATCTCTAACCTGTCTCCTCCCATTCATCTTTAACCTGACTCCTCCCCTTCATCTCTAACCTGTCTCCTCCCATTCATCTTTAAACTGACTCCTCCCCTTCATCTCTAACCTGTCTCCTCCCATTCATCTTTAAACTGACTCCTCCCCTTCATCTTTAACCTGACTCCTCCCCTTCATCTACACTGATTGAAGTGGATTGAACAGGTGACATGGATTGTTTTCACCTGAATTCACCTGGTCAGTCTATGTCATGGAAAGAGCATGTTTTGTACACTCAGTGTATGTCCTCCTCAGACTCTCTCCATCTTTCTCTTTCTGGCTGTGTCACTGTGTAGGCTGGGCTCTGGCTCTCTGAGTTTTGACAGAGCAGGCTGGGTTAGGGATGAGGTATAACTCAGCAGTCTGCAGTCTCAACAGCTCTACTATTTTCCCCACATCTCATCTACCTCTCTTCTCTTCTCCAGTCAACACCACTTCATCCCTTCTCCTCAAACATTCTCCTCCATCTTCATACTTATCTCTCAACATCTAAATCCTCATACCCTGTCCCCTTCCCAATCTAGCCTTTTACTCATCTCTCACTCCAGCCCTCCATCTCTCACCTATACTTCTCTCCCCTCTACTCTATCATCCTCCCTCTTTCCATTCACCCCTCTTCCCTTCTCTCCTCCCTCCTCTCCTCTCTCTTTCCTTCTCTCCTCCCTCTTCCCTTCTCTCCTCCCTCTTCCCTCTCTCCTGCTCTCTCTCTGGTCTAGACAGAGTGACTGTGTCCTAGTATAACCGGACCAGACTTCACACCACAGACGCCATGTTCTCAGCCTGGACTGGACTGGCAGAACATTGATTTGGATGGGGTTAAGTGTGTGTGTGTGTGTGTGTGTGTGTGTGTGTGTGTGTGTGTGTGTGTGTGTGTGTGTGTGTGTGTGTGTGTGTGTGTGTGTGTGTGTGTGTGTGTGTGTGTGTGTGTGTGTGTGTGTGTGTGTGTGTCAGGGGAGCTCTATTTGCTCCTCTATGATGGCAACGTGTCCAGCCCTCCTCCCCTTTCCTGGACGGGCATGAGAGGGGTCTTTGAGTCGCGCCATGCTGCCCAGCTCAGCGGCCATCTGGTAACGCGCCATGTTGTGGGCTCACAGACTGGTGTTGGTGCCCACCGTTCCCCGTGGCATTGCCAAACCAGCCGCGCTGGCAGTGGCAGAACAACCAGGCTGGAACGTACCACACCCACTAACACACTCACTCAAGGAAGGCCTGATAGAGAGGGTAGAGAGAGAGAGAGACAGAGAGAGAGAGAGAGAGAGAGAGAGAGAGAGAGAGAGAGAGAGAGAGAGAGAGAGAGAGAGAGAGAGAGAGGAATGAAAGAATTAGAGGATACAGACAGACATGGTGTGATCGGAATTCGAATCAACTTTATTCTCTATGTACATTTACACATACTCGGAATGTTACTTGATGATATGGTGCTGCTAGTGATCTGGTGCTGCTAGTGATAGATGACATACTCAGAATGTTACTTGATGATATGGTGCTGCTAGTGATAGATGACATACTCGGAATGTTACTTCATGATATGGTGCTGCTAGTGATAGATGACATACTCGGAATGTTACTTGATGATATGGTGCTGCTAGTGATAGACGACATACTCAGAATGTTACTTGATGATATGGTGCTGCTAGTGATATGGTGCTGCTAGTGATAGACGACATACTCAGAATGTTACCTGATGATATGGTGCTGCTAGTGATAGATGACATACTCGGAATGTTACTTGATGATATGGTGCTGCTAGTGATATGGTGCTGCTAGTGATATGGTGAGGCTAGTGATAGATGACATACTCAGAATGTTACTTGATGATATGGTGCTGCTAGTGATATGGTGAGGCTAGTGATAGACGACATACTCAGAATGTTACTTGATGATATGGTGCTGCTAAGTGATATGGTGAGGCTAGTGATAGACCGCATACTCAGAATGTTACTTGATGATATGGTGCTGCTAGTGATATGGTGAAGCTAGTGATAGACGACATACTCAGAATGTTACTTGATGATATGGTGCTGCTAATGATATGGTGAGGCTAGTGATAGACCGCATACTCAGAATGTTACTTGATGATATGGTGCTGCTAGTAATATAGTGGTGCTAGTGATAGACGACATACTCAGAATGTTACTTGATGATATGGTGCTGCTAATGATATGGTGAGGCTAGTGATAGATGACATACTCAGAATGTTACTTGATGATATGGTGCTGCTAGTAATATAGTGGTGCTAGTGATAGACGACATACTCAGAATGTTACTTGGTGATATGGTGCTGCTAGTGATATGGTACTGCTAGTGATAGATGACATACTCAGAATGTTAATTGATGATATGGTGCTGCTAGTGATAGACGACATACTCAGAATGTTACCTGATGATATGGTGCTGCTAGTGATAGATGACATACTCGGAATGTTACTTGATGATATGGTGCTGCTAGTGATATGGTGCTGCTAGTGATATGGTGAGGCTAGTGATAGACGACATACTCAGAATGTTACTTGATGATATGGTGCTGCTAATGATATGGTGAGGCTAGTGATAGACCGCATACTCAGAATGTTACTTGATGATATGGTGCTGCTAGTGATATGGTGAGGCTAGTGATAGACGACATACTCAGAATGTTACTTGATGATATGGTGCTGCTAATGATATGGTGAGGCTAGTGATAGACCGACATACTCAGAATGTTACTTGATGATATGGTGCTGCTAATGATATGGTGGTGCTAGTGATAGACCGACATACTCAGAATGTTACTTGATGATATGGTGCTGCTAGTGATATGGTGAAGCTAGTGATAGATGACATACTCAGAATGTTGATATGGTGCTGCTAATGATATGGTGCTGCTAGTGATAGACGCATACTCAGAATGTTACTTGATGATATGGTGCTGCTAGTGATAGATGGTGCTAGTGATAGATGATATACTGCAGTGAATGTTAATTGATGATATGGTGCTGCTAGTGATAGACGACATACTCAGAATGTTACCTGATGATATGGTGATGCTAATGATAGATGACATAGTGAATGTTACTTGATGATATGAATGTTACTTGATGATATGGTGCTGCTAGTGATATGGTGAGGCTAGTGATAGACGACATACTCAGAATGTTACTTGATGATATGGTGCTGCTAATGATATGGTGAGGCTAGTGATAGATGACATACTCAGAATGTTACTTGATGATATGGTGCTGCTAGTGATATGGTGAAGCTAGTGATAGATGACATACTCAGAATGTTACTTGATGATATGGTGCTGCTAATGATATGGTGAGGCTAGTGATAGACCGCATACTCAGAATGTTACTTGATGATATGGTGCTGCTAGTAATATAGTGGTGCTAGTGATAGACGACATACTCAGAATGTTACTTGATGATATGGTGCTGCTAGTGATATGGTACTGCTAGTAATAGATGACATACTCAGAATGTTACTTGATGATATGGTGCTGCTAGTGATAGACGACATACTCAGAATGTTACTTGATGATATGGTGCTGCTAGTGATATGGTGCTGCTAGTGATAGACGACATACTCAGAATGTTACTTGATGATATGGTGCTGCTAATGATATGGTGAGGCTAGTGATAGACGACATACTCAGAATGTTACTTGATGATATGGTGCTGCTAGTGATAGACGACATACTCAGAATGTTACTTGGTGATATGGTGCTGCTAATGATATGGTGAGGCTAGTGATAGACCGCATACTCAGAATGTTACTTGATGATATGGTGCTGCTAGTGATATGGTGAAGCTAGTGATAGACGACATACTCAGAATGTTACTTGATGATATGGTGCTGCTAATGATATGGTGAGGCTAGTGATAGACCGCATACTCAGAATGTTACTTGATGATATGGTGCTGCTAGTGATATAATATATAATAATAAGAATGTTACTTGATGATATGGTGCTGCTAGTGATATGGTGCTGCTAGTGATCGAACCCACTAACATACTCAGAATGTTACCAACTGATATGGTGCTGCTAATGATATGGTGAGGCTAGTGATAGACCGCATACTCAGAATGTTACTTGATGATATGGTGCTGCTAGTGATATGGTGCTGCTAGTGATAGACGACATACTCAGAATGTTAATTGATGATATGGTGCTGCTAGTGATATGGTGCTGCTAGTGATAGACGACATACTCAGAATGTTACTTGGTGATATGGTGCTGCTAATGATATGGTGAGGCTAGTGATAGACCGCATACTCAGAATGTTACTTGATGATATGGTGCTGCTAGTGATATGGTGCTGCTAGTGATAGACGACATACTCAGAATGTTACTTGATGATATGGTGCTGCTAGTGATAGATGACATACTCAGAATGTTACTTGATGATATGGTGCTGCTAGTGATAGATGACATACTCAGAATGTTACTTGATGATATGGTGCTGCTATAGTGATAGATGACATACTCAGAATGTTACTTGATGATATGGTGCTGCTAGTGATATGGTGCTGCTAGTGATAGGTGACATACTCAGAATGTTACTTGATGATATGGTGCTGCTAGTGATATGGTGCTGCTAGTGATAGGTGACATACTCAGAATGTTACTTGATGATATGGTGCTGCTATAGTGATAGATGACATACTCAGAATGTTACTTGATGATATGGTGCTGCTAGTGATAGGTGACATACTCAGAATATTACTTGATGATATGATGCTGCTAGTGATAGATGACATACTCAGAATGTTACTTGATGACATGGTGCTTCTAGTGATATGGTGCTGCTAGTGACAACATTTAGAGACAGAATACAGACAAAGGAGTTTAAACAAAGGTGACATACACTGTATATACAACAGTATGTGGACACCATTTCAAATAAGTGGATTCGGCGATTTCAGCCACACCCGTTGCTGACAGATGTATAAAATCGAGCACACAGCCATGCAATCTCCATAGACAAACATTGGCAGTAGAATGGCCTTACTGAAAACCTCAGTGACTTTTAACGTGGCACCGTCATAGGATGCAACAAGTCAGTTCATTACATTTCTGCCCTACTAGAGCTGCCCCGGTCCACTGTAAGTGCTGTTATTGTGACGTGGAAACCTCTAGGAGCAACAATGGCTCAGCCACGAAGGCCACACAAGCTAACAGAATGGGACTGCAGAGTGCTGAAGAGAGTAGAGTAACATTCACTGCTCGTGCGTAACACTCACTAACGAGTTCCAAACCTCCTCTGGAAGCAACGTCAGCACAAGAACTGTTCGTCAGGAGCTTCATGAAATGCGTTTCCATGGCCGAGCAGCTGCACACAAGCCTAAGATCACCATGCTCATTGCCAAGCATCGGCTGGAGTGGTGTAAAGCTCGCCGCCATTGGACTTTGTAGCAATGGGAATGCGTTCTCTGGAGTGATGAATCACGCTTCACCATCTGGCAGTCCGACGGACCAATCTGGGTTTGGAGAATGCCAGGAGAACGCTACCTGCCCCAATGCATGGCCAACTGTGCAGTGAAGGGAAATCTTAACGCAACAGCATACAATGACATTCTAGATTATTCTGTTCCTCCAACTTTGTTGCAACAGTTTGGGGAAGGCCCTTTCCTATTTCAGCATGACAATGCCACCGTGCACAAAGCGAGGTCCATACATAAATTGTTTGTCAAGATCGGTGTGGAAGAACTTGACTGGCCTGCACAGAGCCTTGACCTCAACTCCATCAAACACCTTTGGGATGAATTGGAACGCTGACTGCGAGCCAGACCTAATCGCCCAACATCAGTGCCCGACCTCACTAATTCTCTTCTGGCTGAATGGAAGCAAGTCCCTGCAGCAGTGTTCCAACATCTAGTGGAAAGCCTTCCCAGAAGAGTGGAGGCTGTTATAGCAGAAAAGGGGGAACCGACTCCATATTAATGCCAATGACTTTGGAATGAGTGTGTATGTTACAGACGTTTCCCATTAGCCATAGTGCAGCACTTTGAATGTTCCTCTTAGAGGCTCTTAATGAGACATGGTGACTGAGACATCCTCCATTTAATTAAAACCATGATTCACTCACTCCTTCACGGCCACCATGCAGTCTACTGCCCTGAGTCTACAATCTATAGCCTGGTCCCAGACCTGTTCGTGCTCTCTCGATAACCTCTCGTAGACAGGCTGCGTAAACATAAATGGCACCGTAGATCTGTCATGATACAATGGGATGCGTGAGATAACGGGGACAAATCAGGATTTTGCAGGTATTAGCAGCTATTGAATTTTGGACGGTGCGGGGACATGTGACCCATAGACTTGCCCGTAACTTGCAGAGAGAGAGGGGGGGTGGAGCTCTTCGTTCATGTTCCAGTCCTCATTATACGTATGGACCTAGAACTTAATCGAGCATCTGACCAATTACGCAAGACTTTAGTTCTGGGTTAGCCGAGAAAACTCTCCTGTGGTCATTATAGCGCCTGTGGTCATTATAGTCTGGTCCCAGACCTGTTTGTGATGTCTTGCCAACACCTATGTTCATCTTCACAGACAATAGGAGTTGACAAGACAACACAAGCAAATCTAGAACCAGGCTAAGTCTCCACTTCTGTACCCTAACGGTCCTGCTTTGGTGTTGTTGGTCTCAAGGCAGCAGACTGCAGATGGCTTTGCCACGGGCTGTTACTCACTCTAATGACTAAATCACTGTGTTGGTAGAGCAGGGGCTCGGGACTAAACTGAGCACTCACCCAAAAAAGAAAGGGCATCTGGACAACAAACTCTCTCTTTGTCTAACACACACACACACACACACACACACACACACACACACACACACACTTATTTCTTCTCTGAAATAAATTGACTCACACAAGTTGGCAACAACAAAGGAAGGACCAATATGTTCAGACACGTACGTAGCTGACACACACACACACACACACACACACACACACACACACACACACACACACACACACACACACACACACACACACACACACACACACACACACACACACACACACACACACACACACACACACACACACACACACACACCTCGCTGGCTCTTCTGGCCCTCTGAAGGTAAATATTAGCCGTGAGTCTGTCTGAGAGGCTGAGCAGCACTTCACATCATCGACGGACCATGCACTCACCACCCAAAAATGCTCCAGCACCCTCCTCTATCCCTCTCTCCAACGCACAGCCGCTAATAATGCCCAAATGTGGTTAACTTCCGGTGTTAACCACCTGTTAACCTGCTAACCGCCAAGGGACTAAAACATAACAACCAAATCAATATTTATCGGCAGGAGGCAGCGTGATCACATTCACATCTGTCTTAGTCTGATGTTCCAGCAACACTCAGGTAATGTTGCAACCGCCCAGTAACAGAGATCGGAAGAGGTTTGCTGAGATCAACAGAACCCAGTCAGACTGGTTAATGTGCCCTTCAATCAGAGTCAAGCCCTCTAACGGTTTACGATACGTGGCAACCAGATGTTGACGCGTAGAAAACGCCACTTAAGCAGACATTTTCCATCATTAACATCCCCCTTTCCGTATCCACCTCCTATCAGGGAGGAAATTATTGTTTGGGGTTTGAGAGAAACCCCTGAACATCTGTGAGCCCCTCGTCTGTTAAATAGAGAGGTCTGCACCATTAGACACAGCACCTTTCACTCAACTATGTGTGTGTGTGTGTGTGTGTGTGTGTGTGTGTGTGTGTGTGTGTGTGTGTGTGTGTGTGTGTGTGTGTGTGTGTGTGTGTGTGTGTGTGTGTGTGTGTGTGTGTGTGTGTGTGTGTGTGGCCCCTTACTTGAGGCCCATGATCAGATTATCAGAGGCACAGGAAGTAAGGGGGGAAGTGGGGTCTCTCTCACTCTCTCTGTTTCTAGACGACTATCTGTGTGTGTCAGTAACCCAGTGGCAGTCTCTTGTATTGAAGTCCAGACTCTCCAACAGATGGCTATCAACCTCACGGCTGCCTGGCCAAAAGTGCAGACGCAACACAGTCATGGGCCCTGAACTGGAGCACCACAGGCCAATGAAATGTGGGGACAGAGCCACAATGTCATGGTCCTTCAGGATGTCTGGGATACCCTCCCACAATACACACTCACAGGCAGAAGAGAGAGCGAGGATACAGGACAATGGGGTTGGGAGGGAGAGAGAGAGAGAAAGGGCCCACTGGATAGCTCTCCTGACAACACCCCCACACCCACTGAGGACACACAAAAGCCAGAGATTGTGGTCCTCATTGACTCAAATGGGAAATACAATGATGAGAGGAAACTTTTTCCAAAAGTGGCTAAACTCTGGTGTCCGAACACCCGGCGTGCCCTGAAGCTGTTGTTAGAGGACCGACTAGGGTCCCCCAGCAACATCGTAATACACACAAGCACAAACAACCTTAGAGCCCAGCAGGAAAGGGTGGCCACAGCACTCAAGGGAGTGATTGAAAAGCCTCTTCCCCAACGCGCAAGTGGTTATCTCCACCCTGCTACCACAAAAGGACGTTCACCCTGACACCACACTGCGGGTGAATGCAAGCATTTCCTCGGACTGTGCCTCAAAACCAAATGTTTACCTGGCTCATCACTCCATCTTGGACTTGAACAGCCTTTATGGCCAGGTCTGCCTCTACCTGACAGCAGCCCCCACCTTTGCCAGGACCCTGAAGGACATCACCCTCAACTGCAGCCCCAGCACCTCATACAGGAGCAACAGAGAAACAGACACCCCGCCCAGACCAGCCAGACACCCTCCCAGAACTATCTCAACAGAGAAAATGTCCTCGTGTGTGTAGTTTAGAGTGTGTAGTCTTAGAGTGATTATCTTAATTTACCGAGGTTAGCTAGCTAGCTATTTGTCGTCCTTAACGTAGGAGACTCTGCTAGCTAGCCAACAGCTAGCCAACGTCTTCTGAATAGAACTCAACAACCCGGTCGCATTCACAGGTAGTATCACATTTTCATTTCATTTCATTACAGTACAACGGTTTGATTTGTTTGATCGTAGCTAGCTACATAGCTAGCTACATAGCCGTCTTTGTATCAAAGATAATTGTGTAGTCTAGAGCGATTTTCTATGTTAGCTAGCCAGCTATTGTCGTTCTTTTAACGCAACGTAACGTAATCAACACTGCTAGCTAGCCAGCTAGCCCCCGAATAGCAGCACTGTCGAAACTATTACACTCAACGGAACGACTTGATTAGTGTAGTGTCAACAACGCACCCACTGCCAGCTAGCCTACTTCAGCAGTACTGTATCATGTTAATCATTTTAGTCAATAAGATTCATGCTACGTAAGCTTAACTTTCTGAACATTCGAGACGTGTAGTCCACTTGTCATTCCAATCTCCTTTGCATTAGCGTAGCCTCATCTGTAGCCTGTCAACTATGTATCTGTCTATCCCTGTTCTCTCCTCTCTGCACAGACCATACAAACGCCCCACACCGCGTGGCCGCGGCCACCCTAATCTGGTGGTCCCAGCGCGCACGACCCACGTGGAGTTCCAGGTCTCCGGTAGCCTCTGGAACTGCCGATCTGCGGCCAACAAGGCAGAGTTCATCTCAGCCTATGCCTCCCTCCAGTCCCTCGACTTCTTGGCACTGACGGAAACATGGATCACCACAGACAACACTGCTACTCCTACTGCTCTCTCTTCGTCCGCCCACGTGTTCTCGCACACCCCGAGAGCCTCTGGTCAGCGCGGTGGTGGCACCGGGATCCTCATCTCTCCCAAGTGGTCATTCTCTCTTTCTCCCCTTACCCATCTGTCTATCGCCTCCTTTGAATTCCATGCTGTCACAGTTACCAGCCCTTTCAAGCTTAACATCCTTATCATTTATCGCCCTCCAGGTTCCCTCGGAGAGTTCATCAATGAGCTTGATGCCTTGATAAGCTCCTTTCCTGAGGACGGCTCACCTCTCACAGTTCTGGGCGACTTTAACCTCCCCACGTCTACCTTTGACTCATTCCTCTCTGCCTCCTTCTTTCCACTCCTCTCCTCTTTTTGACCTCACCCTCTCACCTTCCCCCCCTACTCACAAGGCGGGCAATACGCTCGACCTCATCTTTACTAGATGCTGTTCTTCCACTAACCTCATTGCAACTTCCCTCCAAGTCTCCGACCACTACCTTGTATCCTTTTCCCTCTCTCTCTCATCCAACACCTCCCACACTGCCCCTACTCGGATGGTATCGCGCCGTCCCAACCTTCGCTCTCTCTCCCCCGCTACTCTCTCCTCTTCCATCCTATCATCTCTTCCCTCTGCTCAAACCTTCTCCTAACCTAACCTCTCTGCATCCTTTGACTCTCTATGTCCCCTATCCTCCAGGCCGGCTCGGTCCTCCCCTCCCGCTCCGTGGCTCGATGACTCATTGCGAGCTCACAGAACTTGCCTCCCTGCGGACCTGGCATCCTTTCACTCCCTCCTCTCTACATTTTCCTCCTCTGTCTCTGCTGCTAAAGCCACTTTCTACCACTCTAAATTCCAAGCATCTGCCTCTAACCCTAGGAAGCTCTTTGCTACCTTCTCCTCCCTCCTGAATCCTCCCCCCCCCCCCCCCTCCCTCTCTGCAGATGACTTCGTCAACCATTTTGAATAGAAGGTCGACGACATCCGATCCTCGTTTGCTAAGTCAAACGACACCGCTGGTTCTGCTCACACTGCCCTACCCTGTGCTCTGACCTCTTTCTCCCCTCTCTCTCCAGATGAAATCTCGCGTCTTGTGACGGCCGGCCGCCCAACAACCTGCCCGCTTGACCCTATCCCCTCCTCTCTTCTCCAGACCATTTCCGGAGACCTTCTCCCTTACCTGACCTCGCTCATCAACTCATCCCTGACCGCTGGCTACGTCCCTTCCGTCTTCAAGAGAGCGAGGGTTGCACCCCTTCTGAAAAAACCTACACTCGATCCCTCCGATGTCAACAACTACAGACCAGTATCCCTTCTTTCTTTTCTCTCCAAAACTCTCGAACGTGCCATCCTTGGCCAGCTAGAACCTTCTAGATCTATCGGCTGCCTTCGATACTGTGAACCATCAGATCCTCCTCTCCACCCTCTCCGAGTTGGGCATCTCCGGCGCGGCCCACGCTTGGATTGCATCCTACCTGACAAGTCGCTCCTACCAGGTGGTGTGGCGAGAATCTGTCTCCTCACCACGCGCTCTCACCACTGGTGTCCCCCAGGGCTCTGTTCTAGGCCCTCTCCTATTCTCGCTATACACCAAGTCACTTGGCTCTGTCATAACCTCACATGGTCTCTCCTATCATTGCTATGCAGACGACACACAATTAATCTTCTCCTTTCCCCCTTCTGATGACCAGGTGGCGAATCGCATCTCTGCATGTCTGGCAGACATATCAGTGTGGATGACGGATCACCACCTCAAGCTGAACCTCGGCAAGACGGAGCTGCTCTTCCTCCCGGGGAAGGACTGCCCGTTCCATGATCTCGCCATCACGGTTGACAACTCCATTGTGTCCTCCTCCCAGAGCGCTAAGAACCTTGGCGTGATCCTGGACAACACCCTGTCGTTCTCAACTAACATCAAGGCGGTGGCCCGTTCCTGTAGGTTCATGCTCTACAACATCCGCAGAGTACGACCCTGCCTCACACAGGAAGCGGCGCAGGTCCTAATCCAGGCACTTGTCATCTCCCGTCTGGATTACTGCAACTCGCTGTTGGCTGGGCTCCCTGCCTGTGCCATTAAACCCCTACAACTCATCCAGAACGCCGCAGCCCGTCTAGTGTTCAACCTTCCCAAGTTCTCTCACGTCACCCCGCTCCTCCGCTCTCTCCACTGGCTTCCAGTTGAAGCTCGCATCCGTTACAAGACCATGGTGCTTGCCTACGGAGCTGTGAGGGGAACGGCACCTCAGTACCTCCAGGCTCTGATCAGGCCCTACACCCAAACAAGGGCACTGCGTTCATCCACCTCTGGCCTGCTCGCCTCCCTACCACTGAGGAAGTACAGCTCCCGCTCAGCCCAGTCAAAACTGTTCGCTGCTCTGGCCCCCCAATGGTGGAACAAACTCCCTCACGACGCCAGGACAGCGGAGTCAATCACCACCTTCCGGAGACACCTGAAACCCCACCTCTTTAAGGAATACCTCTCACCCCCCCCCCCTTTAAGATTTAGATGCACTATTGTAAAGTGACTGTTCCACTGGATGTCATAAGGTGAATGCACCAATTTGTAAGTCGCTCTGGATAAGAGCGTCTGCTAAATGACTTAAATGTAAATGTAAATGTGCTACCTATATCCCCCAAATACAATATCCATACTTTAACGATGACAGCTTCTCCCTCCTAGAGGGGGAGATCAACCATTTCCAGGCCCATGGACATGTACTAGTCTGTGGCGACCTAAATGCCAGAACTGGATAAGAACCTGACACTCTTAGCACACAGGGGGACAAACAACTACATGGAGGTGACAGCATTCCCTCCCACAACTATGACACAACTATGACAAAACAACCAACAAAAACGGGTCACAAAGAAAACCTAAACAGTATATTTGACATCTCAGCTTCCCTTCCAAATCTAAAAATTTAAAGCAGACAACCTAAGAAAATGAACAACAATGACAAATGGTTTGATGAAGAATGCAAAAACCTAACAAATATACTGAGAAACCTATCCAACCAAAACTAGAGACCCAGAAAACCTGAGCCTGCACCATCACTATGGTGAATCCCTAAAACAAAAGAAAAAGAAGGAACAGCACGTCAGAAATCGGCTCAATGTAATTGAAGAATCCATTGAATCGAACCACTTCTGAGAAAATTGTGACACACTAAATAAACAACAACAACACAAAGAATGATCTATCCAAAATGAAGATGAGATGTATGAGTAAACTATTTCTCCAATCTTTTTGGCTCTATAACAAAGAACAAACAGCAAAAAAGTACTGTACATGATCAAATACAAATCTGAGAATCAACTATTAAAGACTAACAGAACCCACTGGATTCTCCAATTCCATTGAACTACAGGACAAAACACAAACCCTCCAACCCAAACAGGCCTATGGTGTTGTAGGTATCCACAATGAAATGATCAAATATACAGACCACAAATTTCAATTGGCTATACTTAAACTCTTCAACATCATCCTCAGCTCTGGCATGTTCACACCAATAACTACCATGGGACATGCGTCAACAGCAACCTTAGGAGAATTCTCTGCATTATCATTAACAGCAAACTTGTACATTTCCTCAGTGAAAACTATGTACTGGGAAAATGTCAAATTGGCTTTTTACCAAATTACCGTACGACAGACCACATATTCACCCTGCACACCCTAATTGACAAACAAGCCAAAACAAAGGCAAAGTCTTCTCATGCTTTGTTGAATTCAAAAAAGCTTTTCACTTAATTTGGCATGAGGGTCTGCTATACAAATTGATGGAAAGCGGTGTTGGGAAAAACATACAACATTATAAAATCCATGTACACATACAACAAGCGCTGGTTAAAATGGGCAAAAAACACACATTTCTTTCCAGAGGGACGTAGGGTGAAAAGGGGATGCAACTTGAGCCTCACCCTCTTCAACATACATACATATACATATATATATATATCAATGAATTGGCGAGGGTACTAGAACAGCATCCGGCCTCACCGTACTAGAATCTGAAGTCAAATGTCTACTATTTGCTGATGATCTGGAGCTTCTGTCCCCAACCAAAAAGAGCCCACAGCAGCACCTAGATATTCTGCATAGATTCTGTCAGACCTGGGCCCCGACAGACCTGGGCCCTGACAGTTAATCTCTGTAAAACAAAAATAATGGTGTTCCAAAAAAGTCCACTTGCCAGGACCACAAATACAAATTCCCTCTAGACACCGTTGCCCTAGATCGAACAAAAACCTATACATACCTCTGCTTAAATATCAACACCATAACTTCCACAAGGCTGTGAACAATCTAAGAGACAAGGCAAGAAGGGTTCTGTGCCATCAAAAGGAACATAAAACTCAACATCCCAATTAGGATCTGGCAAAAAATAGTTAAATCTGTTATCGAACCCATTGCCTTCTATGGTTGAGAGGTTTGGGGTCCACTCACCAACCAAGAACTCACAAAATGGGACAAACACCCAATTGAGCAAAATTCTGCAAAAATATACTTTGTGTACAATGCAAAACCCCCAAAAATGCATGCAGAGCAGAATTAGGACTATATCCGCTAGTTATCAAAATCCAGAAAAGAGCTGTTCAATTCTACAACCACCTAAAGGGAAACAATTCCACCACAAAACTCTCACCTAGAGAAAAGTCCCCTAAACCAGCTGGTTCTGGGGCTCTGTTCACAAACACAAACTGACCCCACAGAGCCCCAGGATACAAACACATTTATACCCAACCAAATTAAGAGAAAGCAAAAACATAACCATTTGACACGGAAAGAGTCAACCAATTGGAACACTATCTGGCCCTAAACAGAGAGTACACAGTGGCAGAATACCTGACCACTGTGACTGACCCTGATGACTGACCCTGATCCTTGACTATGTACAGACTCAGTGAGCATAGCCTTGCTATTGAGAGAGGCCGCATTAAATGACCCCATTCGAGACACATATTTCCCACAGATTATAGACCCACAACAAATTTGAAAACAAATCAAACATTGACAAACTCCCATATCTGTTAGGCGAAATACCGCAGTGTGCAGTCACAGCAGCAAGATTTGTGGCCAATTGCCATGAGAAAAGAGGAAACAGTGGAGCACAAACAACATTGTAACTACAACCTATAATCGTCTCTTTGTGTATTTCCCCTTTCATACTTCAACCACTTGCACATTGTTACAACACTGTACAAAGCCAATAATATAACATTTGAAATGTCTATATAATTTGAAAACTTTTGTGAGTGTAATGTTTACTAGTGTTTCCCTTGTTCATTTCCCTTTTGTTTATTGTCTATTCCATTTGCTTTGGCAATGTAAACGTGTTTCCCATGCCAATAAAGCCAATTGAATTGAATTTTGAGAGAGAGACTGAGGCAGAGAGAGAGAGAGAAAGAATATTGTTTTATTACTCTAGGTCATCTGTTCTCTGTACAGGATAACATCAGAAGCTTTTGTGCTGGAGAATTCCACCGCACAGAAAGAGACAGTTCTAGAACACATTCACAGAAACAGGGACAAGAACTCTAGAATTCCCACAAATGGGATAAAAGCCATTGAATTCCTATGCACAAAGGGAGACACTAGAGCTCTAGAATGTAAGTCAATGATTCTATCATCAAACTCCAGTGATTATGGATGAGGTAACCACAGTCTGCAAATCAGCCGTCTTCCCCAAAGTATCAGTTCCACCCTACATTACTGTCCCGGGGTAGCAAGCAGTAAGGAGTTTTGAGTTTCCCAAAGGCTTTGTCCATCTCATTCTTGATCAAGTCTTTCCGCTAAACTCCATCTGACTGCCTCATACCCCCCTTTCCCCCTCCCCTAGCTCTCTTTGAGGTCCGTCGCTATGGAAATCTTACCCAAAAATTCAGCTGGGTTCCAAATGAGGTCAGTGAGCCATGTCACTGTCCATGCTCGGCTGCTCTAGTCTGGACACACTGGTGCATTATGGGGGATGTGAAACGTGAGTGTGTGACTGAGGCCAGAGTGCACAACCAGGTCACCACTCACACACAGCCGAGAAAATACACTGAACAGAGTCCCAGTATAAACACGCACACAAACACACACACAGACAGTCATGCCCAGTCTCTCCAAAATACCCCCTGGCACCTCTCACCCAAAGAATACTGATGAAACAAAACAGCCATATTAGCTGCTGCTGCTACTTTGGTCCCAGTCCTAATGCCTTTAAACAGAAGCCTGCAGTGGAAGGCAACCTCACACAGACACTGAATGAAACTATCAGAGGCACAAAGCTTCAACTGAGCTCAACGGACTATGACTCAAACTGGATCTGTCTCTTTGAAGAACACTTTCACTGGAGTGTTTCCAGTGTGTGTGCACGTTTGCAGCCGTGCGCGCATGTGAGCAAGTGTGTGTGTGTGTGCATGTGAGTGTGTTGAGTCCCAGATGAGGAGTCTCTCCACTGTCTGGTTTAAAGGTCGTGACCCCAAAGGGCCTGTAAACGAGGTGAGAGTTTGCACAGGGGGGGCGAGACGGGATTCCCAGGCAGTCTAACATTCCGGAACCAGAGGAACGCTTCTCGGACTTCTGTGTGCCGTGAACTGTTACGGGAAGACCAGAGGGGTTCAGTCTGTCATGTTCTTAGGCTGTATTGTGTATGTGAGTGGAGGGGTGGTCAAGAGGGAGAGAAATAAGCACAGTTACACACCGAAATGTCAGACATTGTCCATTATTCACTTAAGCAATGGGCAGGAACCAGACAGAACAGTTTTAGGCTACTGGAATAGTGTGCAGTTTGGTTCACCTGCCGGCAACCTCAGATCAGGCTTAATTTGCCAGACCACTCAGTTCACTTGCCTCTGGCAATAGGGCAACCCTTAATGTCAATCCTTGGTCTCACCCACATAATCCGTCATACTCCCAAACATACAACCTCACTATCTTTAAACACACCACACATCTGCTCCACCACCACTGACACACACACACACACACACACACACACACACACACACACACACACACACACACACACACACACACACACACACACACACACACACACACACACACACACACACACACACACACCATCTTACACGGGGCTTTTTCTCACATGTCTGACATGTATTCTTCAAAAACAATTACATGCAACACTTTCAGATGTCCCCTCTTCTAAAACGAGATAGGTCCATGCATGCCTATACCCCTATGCCTGAGAGAGGCTCCCTATAGCAACCCCCTCAGCCTTTTGTCTTTGTGGATCTACAGAATGTCGCGGGGGAGTCATGCATCGCCGCTGGAAAGCATTTCTCCACATGCCCAAGTATCTGTGTGCGCACTAATACACATATATTGGGGCTGTTTCCACGGTGATGTTTGATTAACGGAATAGGGATGACACGCATTACGGTGCAGTAGGCTAGTGATGAGAGCCCCGTCGCGGGTGTAGGCTACATCGATGACTCACAACCGGGGACTCAGAAATTCCACCAAATTATGTGGAAGTACGGCGTGACAATTTGAGTTTTACGCATTCGTACTTGGTTCCTCTGTAGTACAATGCATTCGCTGATATTCCCCTTCCTTTAAAAAAAATCCATTACCACTTGTTCACTTTTCGGACACAACTTTGAATCAAAGGAGGGGAACGAATAAAGTATTACTGCAAAATCCCCTTTAACAATAATACGGTCACTTTGGCTGGGAAAAGTCTACATGGCACAATACCCTGTTATTATTATTTACATCACTATATTCCCTACTACCGCAAATAGAGACGTGGCCACATTGAAATAAAGCATAGCCAATGCATTCAAAATTTGTGAGGTAATTAAATCACACTTTTTTCTCTCATACGTCACTTACATATCATTATTTTATATCCCTTTCTAAAAAAAAGTGTATTTTTGCCACCTCTCTGATCGTGGACCATGGCATGGAGCAGGAGATCAAATGAAACCGTTTCAGTCATGGGAGGAATTTAACAGCGTCACACAGTTGCTCAGAAATAATTTCGCGTTACTGTAAACCTGTTGTAGGTCAATATTGAGGCATTTTGCTGTTTGCACAGTGCGATCCTTGCGCGTCTGAAAGCAGGGCTCTTTGATTCATGGTACAGAGCCTATACTGTACGGCTGCGGCCGAACGGTGCGGTGGCAGTGGCACTGGGTCGACTTCAGCCAAACTGACTGGAGGGAGACAAAAAGAATCCATCCATACCAGCGAGAACGCCCGCGACTACAGGCGACGTGTACCGCAATCTCAAAACACACATGCCGTGCTCGTTTCCCAAGAGATTACTGACTCCGACACAATAGCCTATACGATCACTTGCATAAACGCACAATCTATGCGATAGTGTTTGACCTTAAAACAGGCAACACATTATTTCCCAACCTCGGCGACACCAGGGTGGATAGATGGGTGTTACAACCTTGTCATTGTTTATAAAATGCATGATTCAACATAGTCAACAAATAGATCGATATCAACATGCCACAACAGAGTGGGTCCATGGGCAGGACGTCACAGATCAATGAACACAACACACAACAAATTCGAGAGAGACAGAGACCCTACCTACCTGGTTGGAACATACTTTGGAAATAAAAGATGACCAGAATAAAAGATCCCAAACAAGTGGCGAGTACCATCCGGCATATTCTGCTCATCCTCATCAGCTCGAGCAGAGTCTGTTTCATGGCTGTCAGGGAATGACTGTGGCGGATTTTCTGTGTGTAGGTCGGTAGGTCGGTCTGAGCACCGGGGCTTGGCGTGCGGTTGTGGTACTGATGGTGATACTCACTGCAATTGTCCGCTCCTCAATGAGCTCAATGCTTTCGCTCTGGACTGTACTATTCGTCCCTACCTCCTAAACTACAGGGGAAGCAAGGCAACTATTCTTCCCCCTCTTGCAACAGAAAATGAGCGCGCCCAAACGCGATGAGCGACAGAGACGTGTAAAACAAAACCGCTATCTCACGTCGCACACTGAGAAATGAATGGTGTTATACCACATTGCTATATATTTATTTTTGTATGTGTCTAAATATGTCTAAGCGTTTCCCCCTCGTAATAAGATTATTTATGGAGAGATGAATTATCACCATCTGAGTGAGTGACTGTGTAAGAGAAGTACTGTGTGGATTCATTGACATTCCTCTCACACCAAGAACAGGCGAACACTAACAGAGAACTAGATCGATGCTGCTGACATAACACAGACTTGGTGAAACTGTTCATTATAAACAGAGATTACATAACGTAAGCAACTGTACAAACCGGCGTTCTTGTATGAAAACGGTTTGTGGATCAGTTTGTGAGTAAATGTGCGTAGCTCATTGAATTGCGCGCATCTATAGATTAGATATATGGTTCTTGTTCAAGTCCAGTGATGGGAATACCATATTTAGATATTTTAAATCCACACCAATCAATTGAGTTAATTGAATTTCAATCAAATAATGTTGTCAAATCAGGCTAGTGAGAGTTATGAATTGAATATATTTGTATTACCTGAATATGACATGGCTAAAATTGACACATTTTACCCGTTGGACGTTGCCTTGCCAGTCTTGCAGAGGCCATAGAAGGATTCGTTATGCCAATGTGCTAATTCCTCAATACTGTGGGTATGGGTATTATAGCACCACCTAGTGTCAATGGTAGACAGATATATTTCTCAAATTGGCCACAGAAAAGAGTTTGGGTTTTTGCCCTAGCACTACACAGCTGATTCAAATGATCAACTCATCATCAAGCTTTGATTATTTGAATCAGCTGTGTATTGCTAGGGCCAAAACAAAGACCTGCACCTGGGGGGGCTGAGTTTGGGAAACCCTGCCATTGAGTAGCACAGTGTGAGTCATCATCAGTGGCAATTTTAGCATGTAAATATTGGTGGGGAAAACTTGTAAAAAAAAGTAAACTAATTATGCATGCCAGCAAAGCCACTACACAGCACAGCACAACACAACACTAAACAATACATTAATTGCACTAAAATGGTGACAAACCATAATTTGCAAATAAATTCATTAACAATCCTACAATGTGATTTTCTGGATTTTTCCCCCCTCATTTTGTCTGTCATAGTTGAAGTGTACCTATGATGAAAATGTACAGGCCTCTCATCTTTTTAAGTGGGAGAACTTGCACAGTTGGTGGCTGACCTTTTTGCCCCACTGTATATATATTCTACATTGTTTGCAAACTGATATGTGACACATATGAATGCCAAAATAACATGCAAAACAGGCAAGCCCCCCCCCCCAAAAAAAAGAGAGGCTTGTTCGAGAGAGATTTCTATGGTTATCATCACACCATGGTAAGCCTGCATGAAACACAGCCCTTATTTGAATTGTTTCTAAAAATCCCCAATGGAAAAAAAATGAATGGTGGGAAAACATTTGGAGCCGTTTTCCTGTTTGACCGCTAGGTTTTATGGGTATTAGGACACCTTTATCATGGGGCTTTAATGAGCATGTCCACAGTGATCTATTCTAAAAACCAAAGGAAATACCTTCTGAAAAGATCCCAAAACAAAGTGACAACATTTTGAATCAATGTATCGTTATATGATTATAACTGGGACAATTGGAGACATAGCTGAATGTTATTCCTAAAAACCTGTTCTGGGTGATATCAAATACATCTCCAGACAGACACTGTTCCGCTTTCCTTCTATTGATCTAATTATATTCTAATAGCGTTTGTAGACTGGTGTACTTTCCCTTATTGGTACATCAGTCTCAGTCTCTGAATGCTCAATGTGTCTGCATAAGGAATAAACAGCACGGTTGTCTAGAGGACAAGCTGAACTGTAAGCAGTAATATAACATGTCTTCCTCAAGCAGAACTAATAGTTAGTGAAGCATGCCTCTACAATGTTCCATGGGGACATACCGGTGATTATGGGCTGACAGATAAAAAAGTGTCTGCATAAAAGAGAGAGGTCTGCATTAAAGAGAGAGATGCAGGGAGGGGGGGGGTTCTCTATCATTCTAGGTGCTGTAGCCTTTTGCCCCCGTCTCTCCTCCCATTAGTATGGGAGACCTTATTAATGATCCCTGTGGATATTCATCAAAGTGTTTAAGTCAGTCACTATGTCCTGCAGAACCGAGACAGAGAGAATGACAAAACGGAGATAGCGAGGGAGAGAGAAAAAGACAGAGAGATTGTAGTCTTAGGTTACCCGGGGGGACCTAGTGAGAGCCACTTACCTTCATTAAAAGTAAGATCATTTTATTCATTCATATTTCTTAACTCTGATAATACTCTAATCTCGATCTGTTCATTACATTACGGCACTTAAATCCCTTCAGTCCATAGGTACAGAACCCTGCATAAAAGCATGAACTGTGTTTCTACAGTATTTAAATGCTCAAACAGGGCTTTATCGCTACTCAGCAGCCATTAAACTGTCAGTACAATCACTGACAGTTTAAAAGTCAGTACAATCACAGACTCATGAGTATTCATATGGGCTGCAGAGTTCACAGCTGAAGGGTGTCCGAGGTGCCTCCGCAAGTTCATATCAAAGTTTGGTTCATTAATATGGCAAAAGAAAGAGTTTAAAAGAGAAGAAAAAAAAACATGTAAACAGGAAGTGACCCTAGTGTCTAGGGCCAGCAGCAGCAGTGTCAGTCCCCGCCCACCTGTCAACCAGGCTCCGGACTCAGATGTCATTGGACGGTTGATAGCTGCCCTGCTGCCCGTCACTCAACAAGGATGTTCTGACAGGCAACCGTGATTGACAGCAGGAGGCTAACGTCAGGAGTTCCCTCTGACCATCATGGCATCAGTGGCACGCTGAGTTACTGTCAGGTTGGTCGACACCTGAGGGAGAGACACACAATTAATAACTATTTAACAACACAGACTCAACATCCTTTCAAGAGAAAGAAAACGTGTGTGTGCGAAGTTCAGACAGTTTCCAAACAAATACCCACCCCACCCAGCACTACTGTTATAAAACCTCTGTGAGCCATTAATGTGCCACATCACACTTCTCAAACCCCATCTTCCCTGCTCAGTTGGAAACTAAAGTTTTCTACAAACTCCACTAAACTGTTTATTGAAGTCTCAAGAAAGGTTTCAAAGTGTCAGGAGAGTGAAAAGCAGCCCAGCAGAACATTGGGCTGAGGGCTCCATCCTGTATTAGTTTATAGGAAATGGACTGTATGTGATGTGGTTTGTAATGTAAGTCTATGAATAATTCACACAGGGAGCATTAGCAGCAAGAAAAGCATCAGAGACAGTTGATCTGGGACTGCTGGACTTTTGATAATGTACGGCGGCCATTTTGTGCCAGATTGTTCACCATACATCATTTATTGCAATGGAGAGGTAAAGAAACTGGCGTACTGACCTGGGCACAAACAGGGTGGAGTCTCACGGGGGTGTCCAGCTGCTGTTTGATCAGACCACACCTCAGAGCCACAGCAAAGCCCTGGAACACCTCCCCTGCGCTGGGCCCCATCACATGGAGACCTACCACATTCTCCTGTGGAGGTGACAGAACACACACATACACACACACTATAATATAGTCAGGTATGTGGCAGATGACTTTAGCATAGCATCTTGTCCCTTCTGGGTACCGTCCACTCCAATGGCCAGTAGTAGCTACGGTACACCTACAGAGAGGAGATCAAGTTTCAAGTTGTGTTAGTCGTATGTACGGGTTGGTACGCATGCTATACATCGTCCAATGAAATGCTTTCTTGCAGGTTCTTTCTCGACAATGCAAACAACAATAAGAAATAATAAAGGACATCAGACATAGAATAAATAACTACTGCGTGTGTGTTGTATGTTGTGTGTGTGCGCATGTGTACCTCCACATTGTCCTCTCCAAACTTGAGAATGGCGTTCTCCTCTGACAGCCCACAGGTAGAATAGTCCATGGGAGGGAACATCACCGTGGGGACGTTACTGTAGTCACACTGGGAATGAGAACACACATACACACACTAACTGTCACACCAGTCCCTTAATTAATTAACCTATAGGTAAGAAAAACCTTCATCTAAATGTAATCCTAGTCTTAACCCCAGTCCCTGTCTCCGTACCGTTGTACTGTGCCCTACGTAGAGCCTGCGGGCCAGGAGTCGTCCTGCCTGCATGGAGAGGGCTGTGGTCAATGGACGACCCTCCTGTACCGCCCCCATTGCATACACATATCCCACACTGCTCTGCTCATTCACAGAGATCTTGCCAGTCCTGCTGGATGGAGCCATAAATGCACACACACATATTCATTTGTCATCCAAACAAACAGAAAGAAGTGTAAAAAGCAGGATGGTCACATTGTAGTCACTCCTGATTGTCTTTAACCCCAACATGGTCAAGACCAATGTCACTGGTACAGGTGTCACTTCCTACAGCCAGCAGTACCTGCTAACACACTTATAATGTTATTAAAACTGGCTTGTTATAATGCAAAACTAATAGTGTGTCAAGTTAGCGACTGTGTGTCTCAGTTGGTAGAGCATGGCGCTTTCAACGCAAGGGTTGTGGGTTCGATTCCCACAGGTGCCCAGTACAACAAATATATGCACTGACTACTGTAAGTCTACTACTGTCTGCTAAATGTTTAAAATGTAGATGTAAAGCCCCAGCATATTAAAGTCTCCCTCCAATCAGTGGAGACAGCAGTCACTTTGAGACTGCCTGCTTCAATCTGCTCAACATAACAGATATATATATACAAACACTACATTATTTGCAATTCCTCAATATTTGACACCATAACACTTCAAATCCAGCCACTGTACCTTAGTAAGTGTGATGGTGGACCAGCATGTGGTTCTCGATTTTCTGCACCCTTTTGTGGTCGAACCCAGGTATCAGGTGTGACCGCACCAGGACGGTGACCTCTAACCCCAGACCAGACAGGAAGCAAGCACACTCCAGTCCCTCACTGGATCCCCCACAACCAGGGTCCGCCCATGGGAGTGGGGACAGAGAGAACAAGTCATCACTGGGGAAGAGAGTGGGTGAGAAATGAGAGTGAGAGGACCGTTGGTAGAGAGGACCGTTGTGTGTGTGTGTGTGTGTGTGTGTGTGTGTGTGTGTGTGTGTGTGTGTGTGTGTGTGTGTGTGTGTGTGTGTGTGTGTGTGTGTGTGTGTGTGTGTGTGTGTGTGTGTGTGCGTGCGTGCGTGCGTGCGTGCGTGCGTGCGTGCGTGCGTGCGTGTGTGTGTGTTTGTCTGCATGCTAACCTGGTGATGCAGTGCTCTCTGTCTCCAGGTATGATCAGGTATTGTTTCCTGTCCCCCACGGCAATGACGAGTGTCTCTGCTGGCTGTGTGATAGGTCCTCCTCACGTTGACATCTGTTGCCTGATTGGATAACAGCCACAGAGTGACATGACACCACTGACCAGAGCTGTTACTATTGAAATTCCATGAGGAAACACAGAGAATCCTTGCTTGAAGTCCCGTATCCAAACTGCTTCCTCATGTTTAGCTGTACACAACACCAACCACCACCCTGTTCAACTGTCCAGACCTCCTTCTACTCCCATTATTCTCACCTATCCAGAAGCCCCTCCCCCATGCTGACCTGTACAGTGTGTGGCTCCAGTATCTCTCCATGGGCGTTCAGGTAGGTGACGTCCCTCAGCTCCCTCCTCAGCTCGAAGCTCACAGACTCTTCACATGTTGTTGTACCGCCTCCACCATTTCACCCCAGCCATGGGACACTACAGACCATAATAACACATAGCAACAGAACACATGAACACGTAGCAACACAAACATCTAATCAACCACTAGCATTTAAACTCTGGATAGGACGCAAATAACTAAAGATAACATTTGACGGAATGATAACTAACACACACATTCAATATTGATTCAATGGAACAAAATACATATCTAGGCTATAATGGTACTGATGCCCCAAATACATATCATGCACTGTAACTGATGCCCCAAATACATATCATGCACTGTAACTGATGCCCCAAATACATATCATGCACTGTAACTGATGCCCCAAATACATATCATGCACTGTAACTGATGCCCCAAATACATATCATGCACTGTAACTGATGCCCCAAATACATATAATGCACTGTAACTGATGCCCCAAATACATATCATGCACTGTAACTGATGCCTCAGACCCTCTCCAACTCTCACCCTGTTCCTCAAACTTCCAGCCGTACTACCGGGCATCCTGGATGGCTTTTCCCAGCGGGGAGGCTTGGTGCAGGAGCTTCCTGGGAATACGGCCCACGTTCACACTGGAACCAGCTAGACCTGGCGGACAGCGAAAGTCAATAACCACTCACAAAATGACATTATGTCATAAAGGAATAAGCAATATGGTGAAAACACTGTCTGCATCACACACCCCATTTAGTGACTTTATGGGTGGGAGCCACCAAGTCAAGGACCAGCACCCTCCTCCCAAACCAGCACCCTCTCTCTCAGCAGCTTCCTGAATGAGAAAAGGGGGGAAAGAAAGGGGGAATACAGACAGAGAAGTGGGTGAGGGGTGTCAGTCGGATAAAGTAAAATCCCACACCCCAAGTTCCTTCCTCTCATTTTCAGTTACCTCTGGATTTGAGAATATAACAGCTAATGCTATTAGCATAAAATAAATTTATATGATAATTATCACAGTATGCTTGGGCACACTGTGAGCATTGGCCAGATCAGATGACTGCTGATGAAACAGGTTAGTATGTGTAGGCTGGCTCACAGCCAATTGGGGTTAACACAGCTTTATGCAGGTTGACTACAGGTAGAGAGATGGAATATCTGACCTTTGAAGAGGGTTGCAAATCCCAGAAAGGAGAAAAAGAGATTCAAACGGACATAGAGGGATCGAGATAGAAAGATCATTAAGAAAAACTGCAGGGGAGAATGGATTAAACTCAAATAATTGTTATTAATGAGTTTCTCTGAATCCTCACAAAAAATAGCAAGACTAGAAGGGAAGGTGAGACAGATCCATAGAGGGTAGATCAGTGACAGACAGGAAGAGACACAGACAGACAGCACTGAGGTGTTGAGTAGTAGTAGTGACCCACCTTGGCCACAGCCAGGCCTCCAGACCCCCCTCCAATGACCAGCAGGTCATAGTCATACTGTCCACAGGGCAGCCTGGTTTGATCCATGTCTCTCTGCCGCAAGACAGACCAGTCTCTTGTGTGCTCCTCAGACCTAGGAGGGGAGACTGCTGGGGTTGGAAAGAAAACCTACAGGAAGGTAGAGTAGCTCTCCAGAAACTAGGTTGAAGAGCCCTGATATACACATGCTATATAACCACAGAGACTCAAAACAGTCCTAATGGTAAACAGACACAGGGTTGGATCTTGGCCACTCTCTGAGCTATAACCAGTCCAGGCTGGAATGGGTCTGGACTGGAGAGATATAACCCTGTCCTCAGTGGGACAAGCTTAGTCACCCTACATTGATGCTCCAATATGGGATTTGTTGCTGATGAGCTTGCCATACGTCTTTGATCTGGACGCACAGAGCAGTCAGGGGATGTCTGTGGCAGTCAGGTCCTCCACCTCATATGCCTATAGGAGAGAGGGTAGAGACAGAGAGAGAGTATTAGGGTCCATACTAGGTACAGAGACAGAGAGAGTATTAGGGTCCATACTAGGTACAAACGGTACAATGGTCTTTGCTTCTGCTGATGCGAATGCAAATGTTTGTTGAAAAATGCCATAACCTGTATTTTTACACCCCTTCAATATGTTTCACTCTGAGACCACATGCCGATCTAATTCCAACCCACTATGGATCAGACATGGATATTGAAATGTGTGTGGACATAAAAGGATGTTTTTCTATTGCAATAGAAGAGCTCCTATAACAATATCTGAAAGGTTGCAAAAACCTATGTGGACACAACATAATTCTCGTTTCCAAACACCCGTAGACTGAAATGTTAAATCCTTTTAAATATATATTTTTTTAAGAGAGCATAATGTCTTTCAAATTCAGAGTGAAATGAGGTGACACATTTTCTCAGGGGTTATTGGAGGAATTATACATGTGGTGTGCTAATATTCACCCAGAGAGACAAAGAAGCACACTTCAAAGAAGTCTCGTTGTGCTCAAGGTCGAGATTTAGCCTAATTTCCTTCTCTAATGGAAATATCAAACAGCTAATGCTTACTGTATGACTAGTATGGACCCTAATACTCACTCTCTGTCTCTGTACCTAGTATGGACCCTAATACTCTCACTCTGTCTCTGTAGTTTATGATATTATGTTAATCAATTCGACTGGGACTCGTGAAGTATACAGTTCAGCACTGCCTCATTTAAATGTATGTTGGTGCAATGTAGCCACCTGGTGGATAAAATCAGAGCTGCACAATTTCTTTATGAGTCAGAGTGAACGTCATTCCACAGAATTTCATTACCATCTTTGATTACACTTTTGATTATCAATAAATAAATAATATTGGATGGGTCAATATCATTTTTTAAATAATCTGATTTCGTAGAGAAACAGGATCCAAAGAGAAGCATACAATATGAATTTACCAAGACACGTAAATAAATTCAATAAAATATGAGTCCCACCAACGGAAAGAGTTGTTGGAAAGTTCTATCAATCATATTCTATCCTTCTAGATGACTCTGGAAGGAGTAAGTTATAGCGGTCAACTTTTCCAAATAGTTTCGCTGAAATTTCTGACTCAACGGTCAGCGAGTGTGCCGATTTTGAATTACTGTCAGAGGGACAGTACACAAACGCATGCGCAAAAGGTACTGCGCTGATGTTCACTCGTGGCGATAACAGGCAAACGCATGGATATGAATATCACTGTAATAATGTGAATACACAATAATATATTCAATCATCAGTAAGTATGTTAAATGCAATACAATTTTGCACTAGGTCTGCTATGTAATGAAAACACCCTGTTCTTATATATATAATTATTTTTTTTAACCCCTTTTTCTCCCTAATTTCGTGGTATCCAATTGTTAGTAGTTACTGTCTTGTCTAATCGCTTCAACTCCCTTACGGACTCGGGACCATAACAGACATACTGCATGATGACATCACCATTACATTGTATTAGTCAAAGCTTTCTTTAATAAAACAATAAAATTGTAAGAAATGCACACACAGAAAGGGAGGGTCGCTCTTGAGTAGAACAGCTTACTAGGTATCATTTAGTGGGAGGGTGACACTTTGACAGAACGGCCGCCTGGCGGTCGGGGGAGGTGGTGCACTGTATTTTTGGAGGACGCGTAGCTCCGCGCTGGGACTGGTTCTTTTGCAGCCATTTTCTGTCCAACCAACGGCCGTTTTGAGAAGGTAACCAACCAGGGCTTCATTGCATGTTTGTGCCTGGCTCCGGCCAATGATTGTTAACCAATTCCTCGTTAGCTCGAATGGAAATGTCCGTCTCTGACTAATTTGTATTTGTTGCGTTTAGGAGTTTGAGAGCAGGAAGTGTAGTCAAAATTATTAATTAGCTTCATATCATGCCATGTCCCCCCTGCCTCAGTTTTCGACACAAAGAACAGGCAGAGCGGTCTTGCAACGAGACGACCAATGTGGCTACAGGATAACGTTAAATTGTACCCAGGAATCCAGAGCGGTTTCGTTGCAACAATAGTCGTTGATTAGTCAATCAACATGTGTGAGGGTCAAATGGCTACCTAACTAAAGCTATTGCTTCATTTGTCGAAATTATATTTCGAATGAAACATTTGCTAGCTACGGTTAGCTTGCTAGCGTCCCATTTAGCAAACAACCATTCACTTGGTCAGCGAAATTAAACTAATTCGGTAGACATGCTAGCTAACCGTTTTCTAGCAACCTAACCTGGCTAGTTAGCTAAACTAGACACGGTTTAGCTAACTAGCCAGTCAACAGTAAGTGCCTTACAACAATTTAGCTATTTGAGTAAACCATGTCCTTTGTTCCAGATGGAAGAAGACCGTTCCACCACCGACGCCTCCCAGCTAACGTTAGGCATCTCTGGAGAATACATGTCAGGAGGATATGTGCTCCAGTCTCAAGATGGTAAGGGACATCAGCTGATAAATTCAATTCTCATTGGGGAACCAGGTGTGGGTGTATTATGAATTGAATATGCCCCAAATCAAAATGCATTGTGTCATTATGTTTTATTTAACTGGACAAGTGAGTTAAACATTCTTATTTACAATGACGGCCTACCAAAACGCCTAAGGGCTTCAGCGGGGACGGGGCTGGGATTTAAATAAAACATAGGACAAAACACACATCACGACAAGAGACACAACAACAGTACACAAATCGAGACCTAAGACCACAATATAGCAAGGTAGCAACACAACATGGTAGCAGCACAAAACATGGTACAAACATTATTGGGCACAGACAACAGCACAAAGGGCAAGAAGGCAGAGACAATACATCATTGCCAAGCAACCACAGCTGCATTATCACTTTCTCTACATCTCAATGCAACAGTGTCAGTACCCAATGATCCATGTTTTCCACATAATAATGCTTGTGATGAAGATGATGGAGAGGAGAGTCTGAACGACCATGATGACGGGGGCATGAAAGAGAACTTCCGGGAGCAGGACATCTACCTCCCCATCGCTAACGTGGCACGCATCATGAAGAACGGCATCCCACAGACCGGGAAGGTAACCATGTGTGTGTGTGTGTGTGTAGGCTGTGTGAGAGCAAGACTGGTGTCATATTCATAAATGCACACCATTGTAAAACGTTTAGTAACAGAAAAAACTTTCTTATTGGACAAGTTCAGCTAGTCCATCTTAATCACCTGTGCATATTTTTGGCTATCCTCTTTAAATACCGGCTCTCTTTCCGATTCGTTCTCCTATTTACCTCGTAGCGATTCTTTACTCCCTTACCTTTATTCTTTGGCATATTCCCAAATGAACAGGCTTTGTTAAATCAGTCCTGTTTTGTCCGTATCGAATTGAGTGTTATAAACATGGAATGAAAACCAATCTGTGACGATGTCACACACTAACAAAGTTAGCAAGCTTGTTAGCTTAGCTTTCAGTCTGTTTTTTTCCCCCTGTTTGGTGCCAAGTGAATAAGACCCACAAACATTCTTCTCATTCTATTCCTCTGTGCTAAATTGTGTGTGTGTGTGTGTGTGTCTCACAGATAGCGAAAGACGCCAAGGAGTGTGTGCAGGAGTGTGTGAGCGAGTTCATTAGCTTTATCACGTCGGAGGCCAGTGAGCGCTGCCACCAGGAGAAAAGAAAGACCATCAACGGAGAGGACATCCTGTTTGCCATGTCAACCCTGGGATTCGACATGTACTTGGAGCCTCTCAAACTCTACCTGCAGAAGTTCAGAGAGGTACGACTAAACACACTTCTTCTGCTCTGACAGTTAGTCTCTCACACAATCCCAAGTGTCCATGAACAAACACACAAGCGCACATCACATGTTATTTAATCTCTCACAATGTGTTGTTTCCTAGGCGATGAAGGGGGAGAAGGGAATCCCAGGTGTGTCGGTGGGAGAGGGCCTGGGGGAGGAGCTTACAGACGATAGCTTCAGTAAGTGGTTCAGAACTGTTCCCAATTTTGTCATCTCATACTAAAGTAGAGGCTTTACAGTCATGCATACATAAGTAATGCCTGCATACATTTTACAATGTCGCTTTGGATAAAAGCGTCTGCTAAATGGCATATTATAGTCTTGTGCTGTGGATGGTTTTGTAACCTCCTCTTCCCTCCATTCCAGCGAATCAACTGCCAGCCGGAATAATAACAGCCGACGGCCAACAGCAGAACGTCATGGTGTACACCACCTCATATCAACAGGTAAGTGGCATCATATCAACAGGTAAGTGACATTTGAACTAGACCATTACGACATATCCATGACTGTTCTCTCCATTGCCCCTGTCTGCTCCTGTAGATTCCTGGCGTGCAGCAGATCCAGTTCTCATGACGAGGCCTTGCTCCTGCTCTGACCGTGGCGGCCATCGACCGCACAGACACGGGCCTGGCGACCGTAGGCTAACCACAGGCTGAGTGTTTGACCCCACTGTCAAAAGGTCAAAGGCAATCGTCAGATGGACAGGAGGTCTTGGAAGGGGGGCTGTTATGGGTGGGAAGGGATGTGGTGGTTGACAACCCTGTCATGTAAATGTACAAGTCTGTTCTCTAAATGTAGTATGTAGTCATGAGGTGCCACAAGGTTTGGAGTGCAGCTTTCAACCAGGTTGGGATACTTGATTTTTAATGCTATTCGGACCACTTAGTTTGTTTTTGTACATTGATTGTTTTATGCAGGTTTGGGAGGTGGAATCGGGTGGAGTGGGAAGTTCTTTATTTGTTGCCCACTCTTTGAACCATGAGGAGAGGTGCCCTTAATGTCAGCTCTTTTCTAAGTGAATAAACTAGTACCATGTGCTTTAATGTGACTTAAATCCTTTGAATAAAAATCCAAATGACCCAATACCTTCTGGTTGTCATCGACCTCTTTACACACATCTGAATGATTACACCAATTTTATCATAGCGACTAATAACCAGGGGTGAAAGATTTAATTTCTTCCCGGTACGGGATGTCAATTAATACTGTTTTAATCAAGATGACCATTCAAAAGAATCAGTTACAGTTTAGCTGTGTAAAGGGTTAACTGTTCCAGGAAGAGAATCACACAGCAGTATCTGGTGGGGAGGAGCATCACTATCGTCACTTTGTTGAACTGAAACTGAAGTAGAGAGACGTACAGTATATTGTTTACGGGACCAAAATCTCCAGCACTTCAGAAATCTACATGTTCAGGTTATACGCTTACTCTCCTACCCTTTGACACCAAGGACAAAGAAATTATCCACAAACATACTGTACAGGTGAGAAGAGATTAAGAAATATTAAGTTGAAGATGAGCATTACATTATTTACACTGACCAAAAATATAAATGCAACAAAGTGTTGGTGCCATTTTTCATGAGCTGAAATATTTTAGAGATTTTCCATATGCACAAAAAGCTTATTTGATAAAACAGCATGATCATTACACAGGTGCAACTTGTGTTTGGGATAATAAAAAGGCACTCTAAAATGTGCAGTTTTGTCACACAACACAATGGCACAGATGTCTCAAGTTGAGGGAGCAGGCAATTGGCATGCTAACTTGCAGGAATGCCGCCAGAGCTGTTGCCAGATAATTTTGTTAATTTCTCTACCATAAGCCGCCTCTGTCGTTTTAAAGAATTTGGCAGTACGTCCAACCATCCTTACAACCGCAGACCACGTGTATGGTGTCGTGTGGGTGAGTGGTTTGCTGATGTCAATGTTGTGAAGAGTGCCCCATGGTGGAGGTGGGGATATGCTATGGGCAGGCATAAGCTACGGACAACTAACACAATGGCAATTTGAATGCACAGGGATACCGTGACGAGATCCTGGGGCCCATTGTTGTGTCATTCATCAACTGCCATTAACTCATGTTTCAGCGTGATAATGCACAGCCCCATGTCATAAGGATCTATACACAATTCCTGGAAGCTGAAAATGTCCTAGTTCTTCCATGGCCTGTATACTCACCAGACATCAATTGAGCATGTTTGGGATGCTCTGGACCAACATATATGACGGTGTGTTCCAGTTCCCTACAATATCCAGCAACTTCGCACAGCCATTGAAGAGTGGCACAACATTCCACAGGCCATAATCAACCGCCTGACCAACTCTATGCGAAGGAGATGTGTCGCACTGCATGAGACAAATGGTGGCCACACCAGATACTGACTCTCATCCACACCCCTACCTGTGACCAACAGATGCATACCTGTATTCCCAGTCGTGAAATCCATAGATTAGGGGCTAATGCATTTATTTAAGTTCACTTATTTCCTTATATGAACTGTAACTCAGTAAAATCTTTTCAAATTGTTGCATGTTGCATTTATATTTTTGTTCAGTGCATATGTTAAACATTGTATACGTTGGTTATGACTTTTATCTATGTTTTAACATGATGTATCAATATCAGTTACTATCATTCCATAAGGCAATGTTGACAACTCTAAAGCTTAAACTATCAAGAGCTGGCTGATTCCAAATGGTTTATGGTTTCACCTTTGGTCTCTGTCTAGATATGGCCACCTCCAGCAGTCTCCTGTCTGAAGAGCAGTTCCTGTGTTCTATCTGTCTGGATGTGTTCACTGAGCCAGTCTCTATTCTATGTGGACACAACTTCTGCAAGGCCTGTATCACAAAGTACTGGGATACCAGTGACCTGTGCCAGTGTCCCATGTGTAAAAATACATTTGATAAGAGACCAGATCTGTTCGTCAATACCTTCATTTCTGAGATGGCTGCTCAGTTCAGACAGACAGTTGAAGTGAAAGCTACCAGCAGCCCGGACCAATGCTCTGCCATGATAGTAGAAGTGTCCTGTGACATCTGCACTGGGATGAAGGTCAAGGCCCTGAAGTCCTGTCTGGTGTGTCAGACCTCTTACTGTGAGACTCATCTGGAGCCTCATCAGAGAGTCGCAGCCTTAAAGAGACACAAGTTGATCAACCCTGTGGAGAACCTGGAAGACAGGATGTGTAAGAAGCATGAGAGACCTCTAGAGCTGTTCTGTAGGAGTGACCAGACATGTCTTTGTGTCTTGTGCTTGAAAGCAGACCACATGACTCATGACACTGTCCTTCTAAAGGAAGAGTATGGAGAGAGGAAGGCTCAGTTGGGGAAGATTGAGGCAAAAGTGCAGCAGATGATCCAGGAGAGACTGAAGAAGGTTCAGGAGATCAAACACTCAGTAGATTTCAGCAAGAGAGAGGCAGAGAGAGAGATATCAGACAGTGTACAGGTCTTCACTGCTCTGGTTCGCTCCATTGAGAGAAGTCAGGCTGAGCTCATTGAGGTGATTGAGGAGAAGCTGAAAGCAGCAGAGAGGCAGGCTGAAGGGCTCATTAAAGAGCTGGAGCAGGAAATCACTGAGCTACAGAGGAGAAGCACTGAGGTGGAGCAGCTCTCACACACTGAGGACCACCTCCACCTCCTACAGAGCTTCCCATTCCTCTGCACCCCTCCAGACACCAAGGACTGGTCTGAGATCAGTGTTCAGAGTGATCTGTGTGTGGGGACTGTGAGGAGAGCTGTGTTTAAACTGGAGGAGACACTGAATAAACAGATGGAGAAGCTGCCTGAAGTCAAACTGAAGAGGATTCAGCAGTATGCAGTGGATGTGACTCTGGACCCTGATACAGCACATCCCAAACTCATCCTGTCTGAAGATGGGAAACAGGTGAGACATGGAGGCCCACAACTTAATAAACCTTATAATCCAAAGAGGTTTGACAGATCTTTAAATGTCCTAGGAAAGGAGGGTTTCTCCTCTGGGAGATTTTACTATGAGGTGAATGTTCAGGTGAAAACTATATGGACTTTAGGAGTGGCCAGAGAGTCCATCAACAGGAAGGGGAAGATCACAAAGACCCCATTTAATGGATTCTGGGCTGTGGTCCTGAGGGATGAGTGTAAGTACTCCGCCTGTACCTCCCCCCGTGTCTCCTTATACCTGAGAAAAAAGCCCCAGATGGTGGGGGTGTTTGTGGATTATGAGGAGGGTCAGGTCTCCTTTTATGATGTGGAGGCCAGGTCTCATATCTACTCTTTCACTGGCTGCACCTTCACTGAGAAACTCTATCCATTCCTTGGCCCTGGCAATGATAAAGGTGAATACTCTGTCCCTCTGATCATCTCTCCTGTCAATCACACTGACTGAGTTCTAAACTGAACTAAATGACCAGTACATTTAGTAAATGTAGAATAATCATAGTCTGTTGTCATACACCAGGGAGAATGTTTCACTGTAATGTAATTACTGCTTGTGGTTGTTTGGATCCGCCAGCCTTGTCAGATATAAGAACATCTCTCCAGGCTCATAAGGTATGATTCATATCTGGGAGTTACAGTACATTTCGGAGGATTATCCTGAGATAATATAAGCAATATGTTTGTTTTTTAAGCTCATTTATTGTTTGCACTGTATATCTCTAATAACCCTTAATAAACTTGAATCCTGCATTTGGAATCATATAGTAGAAGTAAGAAATACTTGAGTCATTTTAATAAAAAATATCCTAGTCATCCAGTGGGAAAGCGGCATCTCTACCCGCACTGAGCTAAAGGGTAGAGCTGCCGCTTTCAAGGTGCGGGACTCTAACCCGGAAGCTTACCCAGAAGCTTACAAGAAATCCCGCTATGCCCTGCGACGAACCATCAAACAGGCAAAGCATCAATACAGGACTAAGAGTGAATCATACTACAGTTTGCAGGGCTTGCAAACTTACAGACTACAAAGGGAAGCACAGCCGCTAGCTGCCCAGTGACATGAGCCTACCAGACGAGCTAAATCACTCGCTATGCTCGCTTTGAGGCAAGCAACACTGAGGCATGCATGAGAGCATCAGCTGTTCTGGACGACTGTGTGATCATGCTCTCCGTAGCCGACATGAATAAGACCTTTAAACAGGTCAACATACACAAGGGCTGCGGGGCCAGACAGATTACAAGGACGTGGCTCCAGGCATGTGCTGACCAACTGGCAGGTGTCTTCACTGACATTTTCAACATGTCCTTGATTGAGTCTGTAATACCAACATGCTTCAAGCAGACCACCATAGTCCCTGAACACAAAGGCAACCTGCCTAAATGACTACAGACCCGTAGCACTCACGTTCGTAGCCATGAAGTGCTTTGAAAGGCTGGTAATGGCTCACAACACCATTATCCCAGAAACCCTAGACCCACTCCAATTTGCATACCGCCCAAACAGATCCACAGATGATGCAATCTCTATTGCACTCCACACTGCCCTTTCCCACCTGAACAAAAGGAACACCTATGTCAGAATGCTGTTCATGGACTACAGCTCAGCGTTCAATACCATTGTACCCTCAAAGCTTATCACCAAGCTAAGGAACCTGGGACTAAACACCTCCCTCTGCAACTGGATCCTGGACTTCCTGACATGCCGCCCCCAGGTGTTGAGGGTAGGCAGCAACACATCTGCCAAGCTGATCCTCAACACTGGAGCTCCCCAGGGGTGCGTGCTTAGTCCCCTCCTGTACTCCCTGTTCAACCACAACTGCATGGCCAGGCACGACTCCAACACCATCATTAAGTTTGCTGACGACGCAACAGTGGTAGGCCTGATCACCGACAACGACGAGACAGCCTATAGGGAGGAGGTCAGAGACCTCAACGTAGCCAAGACTAAGGAGATGATTGTGGACTACAGGAAAAGGAGCACCGAGCACGTCCCCATTCTCATCGACAGGGCTGTAGTGGAGCAGGTTGAGAGCTTCAAATTCCTTGGTGTCCACATCAACAACAAACTAGATTGGTCCAAACACACCAAGACAGTCATGAAGAGGGCATGACAAAGCCTATTCCCCCTCAGGAAACTAAAAATATTTGGCATGGGTCCTGAGATCCTCAAAAGGTTCTACAGCCTCAACATGGTATGGCAATTGCTCGGCCTCCGACCGCAAGGCACTTCAGAGGGTAGTGCGTACGGCCCAGTACATCACTGGGGCAAAGCTGCCTGCCATCCAGGACTCTACACCAGGCGGTGTCAGAGGAAGGCCCTAAAAATTGTCAAAGACCCCAGCCACCCCAGTCATAGACTGTTCTCTCTACTATCGCATGGCAAGTGGTACCGGAGTGCCAAGTCTAGGACAAAAAGACTTCACAACAGTTTTTACCCCCAAGCCATAAGACTCCTGAACAGGCAACCAAATGGTTCCACAGACTATTTGCATTGTGTGTGTGTCCCCAAACCCTCTTTTACGCTACTGCTACTCTCTATTTATCTTATATGCAGTCACCTTAACTATACATTCATGTACATACTACCTAAATTGGGCCGACCAACCAGTGCTCCTGCACATTGGCTAACCGGGCTATCTGCATTGTGTCCCACCACCCGCCAACCCCTCTTTTTACTCTTCTGCTACTCTCTGTTCATCATATATGCATAGTCACATTAACAATACCGACATGTACATACTACCTCAATAAGCCTGACAAACAGGTGTCTGTATAAAGCCTTGCTACTCTTTTTTCAAATGTCATTTACTGTTATTTTATTTCTTTACTTACCTACACACACACACACACACACACACACACACACACACACACACACACACACACACACACACACACACACACACACACACACACACACACACACACACACACACACACACACACACACACACACACACACACACACACACACACGCACACACATACCAAGGGCGGCAGCAGTGCTGTGCGCAATCATGAAGCCAGAATTGAGACCTAGAGATAGTCTCACCTCGCTCTGCAAAGACCAGCTGGAGGAGAGTTGTTTCATATTTGGGACAACATTATGAGTCTCTAATATAAGCTGTTTACAAGAAACCAAAACCCATGTGGGCTAGTCCAAGGGCTCCCCCTTGTGGTGAACTTATATAATCACAGGAGGGGTCTAAAAGGAGATCAAAGAAAGACATGACGTCTTCAAGTAAATATAACAATGCAACTCAGTGGGAGGATACAGGGTTGTCAGTGGCACTGTTGAGCTCAGTGGAGAGGATGATCTTAACAAAGGCTATGGTGTCATTAGACACCCCATGAACCTACAAGAGAGGAGAGAGACACACAAACACGGGTACTAGGGTTAGTTCACTCCAGCCCCTCACTGCAGGAGTACAAAGAGTTGTAACACACACACACACACACACACACACACACACACACACACACACACACACACACACACACACACACACACACACACACACACACACACACACACACACACACACACACACACACACACACACACACACACACACACACACACATTCTACCTATGGGATACAGCGGAGGGTGTATGCATCTTGGACACGGTCACATGTCCTATGACTCTCTACAGGAAAACACAACAAAGGAAGTCAGAGACAGGAAACGACAAAGCAGCACTGTTAAGATTCCCACCAAAGTAAACATCTTCGTTTGGACACAAAATGTTAAGAAGAACAAGAATTGAGTGTGTGTGTTTCTGTGTGTGTGTTTGGCCTGCCTGACTTTAGAAGACGTGAGAGTGGAGTAGAGAGCCTCAGAGCCACCTCTATCTGACCAGGGTGTGGCCTCACTGCATGGATGTCTGAAAGGGCAGAACAAACCAGTTCACAATGGAGTGGAACGGGTAACGTCTTATAGCATCAAAGCTCCAACAGTGAATTCACTGTGTGTGTGTGTGTGTGTGTGTGTGTGTGTGTGTGTGTGTGTGTGTGTGTGTGTGTGTGTGTGTGTGTGTGTGTGTGTGTGTGTGTGTGTGTGTGTGTGTGTGTGTGTGTGTGTGTGACCTTGGTGGTGCCCCTCAGGGCCTCCAGGCTGAGGGTAGCGATGATGTCAGCCTGCCTGGCCACGCCCACAGCTCGCTCCACTGCCTCCGCCGCCAGAGGTGACATCATCTGAGTCCCGTTGATCAGACCGATGCTCTGCACGATAAAACACTTGTCCTCACTAGATCCTCAAAGACATCACTATCTACTGCAATTATATCCCAGATATGATATCATCTAACCCCAGTTATCAATAATCAGTATACAAGACTACTCAATCAATGCCTGATAGAAAAAATAACAAATAGTAAAAACAGGAGAGTTCCTATTGCTACAGCTCTAACACTGTGCCGCTTTAGGCTTCAGTACCAAAGGTGTGAGTCCATGACACCAGTACCTGGAAAAGGAGGAAAGAAAGAAGGAGGAGAAAGAAAGACGAAGGAAACGAGTTAGGGGCCTTAATGGATACATTTTATCTCTGTCATTCATCTCGCAAAAACATGTTGGTAATCTGAGGTGTGTCTTTGGGTTGAGAGAGAGAGGTATTGTGGGTAACCCAACTGTTTTGGCGTGGTCCCAGCCGCATTGAGGCGACCACATCCTGCCCTCTCCCATAAGGCCCAGGGTGAGGTGGGCCAGGGGGGCCAGGTCTCCAGTAGCCCCTACCGTCCCCTTCTCTGGCACCCACGACAGGCAGGAGGCTGGGGGAGTAGAGGAAGAGATCCGTCACACACACACATACATACATATATATATTTTTTAATGTTTGAATTAACACGTACGCACACACACACAAACACACACAAATGCATGCATGAATGTATAAATAGATGAATTAATGACTTTTTATTTTCGTGTTAAATCACCATCCCTTAGGGATCAATTGACACAAACAAACAATACATGATACAACATTACAATGATTCACAGTGATAATTCTTCCGATGTTCTGCGCAGTGTGCACCACACGTGCACTCTCTCGTACACACGCATGGGAGCAGATACACACACACAAACACACACAAGCACAATGTACCTGGACAGGACATGCATACACACACTCACACACATGCACAAACAGATTTCACGCTTGGCATTAGTAAGTCAAACTGATGAATCAGAATTTCTATTCATGTTGTTATTGTGAACTGGGTTTACCATTGAAGGCTTTGACCATAGCCTGGACCGTTTCCATGGAAATGCCACTGTACTCTTTGGCCAGAACATTGATCCTCAGAGCCAGTAGCATACGGGTCCTCTCTACACTCAATGGGGGGCCCACTCCTACACACGCATACACACACATGCAGACACGCGCACACACACACGCACGCGCACACACACACCGAAAAGTATTTCAATATGAACACCAGGGGTGCAATTTAGTCAAGGACAGATCTGATCTGTCCTTGGAAATAAAGGTATTATAATGACATACAGTGGGGCAAACAAAGTATTTAGTCAGCCACCAATTGTGCAAGTTCTCCCACTTAAAAAGATGAGAGAGGACTGTAATTTTCATCACAGGTACACTTCAACTCCAGAAAATCACATTGTAGGATTTTTAATGAATTTATTTGCAAATTATGGTGGAAAATAAGTATAGATACCATGATTTTTAAGTAATTAATTTTAATTTTATTGCATGACATGAGTATTTGATACATCAGAAAAGCAGAACTTAATATTTGGTACAGAAATCTTTGTTTGTAATTGTTTCCTGTAGTTCTTGACCAGGTTTGCACACACTGCAGCAGGGATTTTGGCCCACTCCTCCATACAGACCTTCTCCCGATCCTTCAGGTTTCGGGGCTGTCGCTGGGCAATACAGACTTTCAGCTCCCTCCAAAGATTTTCTATTGGGTTCAGGTCTGGAGACTGGCTAGGCCACTCCAGGACCTTGAGATGCTTCTTACGGAGCCACTCCTTAGTTGCCCTGGCTGTGTGTTTCGGGTCGTTGTCATGCTGGAAGACCCAGCCATGACCCATCTTCAATGCTCTTACTGAGGGAAGGAGGTTGTTGGCCCCATCCATCCTCCCCTCAATACGGTGCAGTCGTCCTGTCCCCTTTGCATGTGTATAGGATGGTATCTATAGGATGGTATCTATAGGATGGTATCTATAGGATGGTATCTATGGGATGGTATCTATAGGATGGTATCTATGGCATGGTATCTATGGGATGGTATCTATGGGATGGTATCTATGGGATGGTATCTATGGGATGGTACGTGTGATCTCTGTAATTGGGGTGGTATCTATAGGATGGTATCTATGGGATGGTATCTATGGGATGGTATCTATGGGATGGTAACTATGGGATGGTATCTATGGGATGGTATCTATGGGATGGTATCTATGGGATGGTATCTATGGGATGGTATCTATGGGATGGTATCTATAGGATGGTATCTATAGGATGGTATCTATGGGATGGCATCTATGGGATGGTATCTATGGGATGGTATCTATGGGATGGTATCTATGGGATGGTATCTATAGGATGGTATCTATGGGATGGTATCTATAGGATGGTATCTATGGGATGGTATCTATAGGATGGTATCTATAGGATGGTATCTATAGGATGGTATCTATAGGATGGTTTCTATAGGATGGTTTCTATAGGATGGTATCTATAGGATGGTATCTATAGGATGGTATCTATGGGATGGTATCTATAGGATGGTATCTATGGGATGGTATCTATGGGATGGTATCTATGGGATGGTATCTATAGGATGGTATCTATGGGATGGTATCTATGGGATGGTATCTATAGGATGGTATCTATAGGATGGTATTATTAGCGTGAAGCGTGGTGGCGCTCTGAGCCAGATAATAGACGACTGCAGAATTCCAGAGACAACATTCCAGCAGCGGTGAACGGTCAATTAGAGTGAGAATTGGAGCAGGACACGGAGATACCACACACACACACACACACACACACACACACACACACACACACACACACACACACACACACACACACACACACACACACACACACACACACACACACACACACACACACACACACACACACACACACTATCAGCTCAGGGCCATTGCTCTGGGTGTTACTAAACACTGGGATCACCACAGCTCCATCCATAGTAGACCTCCTAACTGAGGTGCTGTCCTACACTAACCATTCCTCTGACCTCCCATCCCCCGGGGACTCTACTGTCCCTGTCTGAGCTTCATACTTCCACATGATTTGCAGGCCGATGGGTTAAAACCGCAGACAACCGTACGGCCATCTCTGATAAGGCGTGAGGGAGGTGATGGGTGAGGAATGCATGGGGCAGGGGGAGATTAAATCTGAGAAGATCAATGCCAGGGAGAAGAGGGGGAGGAGAGGGAGAGTATGTAAGAGAGTGACGGGGGGGGGGAGCAGAGTGAGCAATGGTTGAAAGTGGTGTATGTGTGAGAGGGAGAGAGTGAAAGAAAAAGAGAGAAAGTGTGTGAGAATGTATTTGGGCTGGTCTGTCCTCATGTGTAGTTGGGTAGTGTACACAGTTGACAGCAGCTGTGCACCTGTCAACTGGAGAGACGGGGAGAGGAGAGAAAGAGGAGATGACAGACATTCCTTCACCACCGCTGCCATTCCTTAGCCATGCACCCAGCCCTGAGGCACTAACACACAGATAGCTAGCCTGGCAAGCTCCGTAGCTACTAATAGGAAACCAGAGAAGGCTAACGCTAAACAGTCTGGTGATATGACATCATGACTTTAAGTATGACTATAGTCTTCTATAGTGACCATGACTTCCTATGAATGACGCTAACATGGCCGTGTTCTAAATATTTCTGCGGTCATCTCCTCCCAGGGCCGCAGTGGCTCAGCCAGTCTTACCTTGGGCCCCCAGACTGGAAATGGTCTCTGTCAAGTACACTCCCACATGCTCCATTTCCTTCTATAGAAACGTAGGATCGCCCCTCCCTTTTCCCCGGGAAGCTCCCGTTGGCCACTTCCTGTGCCGCTCCCAGTCTGTGAATAAACAGAACATTTCGGTGTCTGTGTGTCTCACAACACTCCTTACACACACACACAAAACCATACACAGCCTGACCCCCTTGCCATGTCTCCTCTCTGTGTCTGAGGAATTCTAATTCTGCATATCCACCTTTCAAACACACACGCACCAACCTCCACCCTTTCCCTTTCCCTGTTTTCTCCAGCTTCATCCCATCCAAGACATACTAAAAATAACAAGACTATATGCATCCCATCCATCACACAGTCAGAAGCCTAGTCCAGGCCTCTCCCCAAGACATGTGCAGAAACGTCCTCTCCTCAAGAATCTCAACCCAGAAAGGGAGCTTCATTGACAGTCAAATGGAGACCTGGTGTAGATCTGGCTGTCCTGTTTACTATCTGTCATGTCAGTAGTGATGTTCGCATACAGTAGCACCTCCAGATAAGCCCTGGGGCTGTAGGGGTCATCTGATACCTCCTCAGCTTTGATAGCTTCCTCTCAGACCCCAGGTCTTGGAAATGTTCCATGGGACCCACAAAGATGTCACCCACCCCCAAACTACTAACCCAACTCCTCACCCCCAGATACCAACCCTTCACCCCACTACTCGCCACACGGGTCATCCTAAGTCACATCCTTACCTCCAGAAAGAGAGGAGGGTGAGCAATGTAGCGTTCAATAGTTAGAAACCAGCTAAAAACCTCCCTCACACATTCTTATGTATACGAACAGGCAGAGATATCAGGAGCGGCTCCGGTTGGAACCAGGCTTCTGATAAGGAGGTGTGGAGTGTTCTGTGTCCTGTCACTGAGCCTGTAGTGTACCTCCTCCACACAACTACACTACGAGCTCTCACACACACACACACACACACACACACACACACACACACACACACACACACACACACACACACACACACACACACACACACACACACACACACACACACACACACACACACACACACACACACACACACACACACACACACACACACACACACACACACACACGGTTGTCTATCAACAATGACAAGCCACCGGGGTCTGACAATCTGGATAGAAAATTACTGAGGATAATAGCGGACGATATTGCCACTCCTATTTGCCCATCTTCAATTTAAGCCTACTAGGTGTGTGAACTCAGGCCTGGAGGGAAGCAAAAGTCATTCGACCCAAGAATAGTAAAGCCCTCTTTACTGGCTCAAATAGCTGACCAATCAGCCTGTTACCAACCCTTAGTAAACTTCTGGAAAAACTGTGTTTGACCAGATACAATGCTATTTGACAGTAAGCAAACTGACAACAGAATTTCAGCACGCTTATAGGGAAGGACACTCAACAAGCACAGCACGTACACAAATGACTGATGATTGGCTGTCTTGTTAGACTTCAGCGCAACTTTTGACATTATCGATCATAGTCTGCTGCTGTAAAAACGTATGTTTTATGGCTTCACACCCCCTGCTATAATGTGGATAAAGAGTTACTTACAAACTACCTGCCCTCCAGGACACCTACACCACCCAATGTCACGGGAAGACCAAAAAGATCATCAAGGACAACAACCACCCGAGCCACTGCCTGTTCACCCCACTATCATCCAGAAGGCGAGGTCAGTACAGGTGCATCAAAGCTGGGACCAAGAGACTGAAAAACAGCTTCTATCTCAAGGCCATCAGAATGTTAAACAGCCATCACTAACATAGAGTGGCTGCTGCCAACATACTGACTCATCACTAGCCACTTTAGTAATGAAAAATTGATGTGATAAATGTATCACTAGCCACTTTAAACAATGCCACTTTATATAATGTTTACATACCCTACATTACTCATCTCCTGTATAGTTCAAACCCCCGAGCTGACAAGGTACAAATCTGTCGTTCTGCCCCTGAACAGGCAGTTAACCCACTGTTCCCAGGCCGTCATTGAAAATAATAATATGTTCTTAACTGACTTGCCTGGTTAAATAAAGGTAAAATTTAAAAAAATTTTTTTTTTTAAATATACTGTACTCTATACCATCTACTGCATCTTGCCTATGCCATTCGGCCAACTCTCATTCATATATTTTTATGTACATATTCTTATTCATTCCTTTACACTTGTGTGCATAAAGTAGTTGTTGTGAAATTGTTAGCTTTGATTACTTGTTAGATATTACTGCACTGTCGGAACTAGAAGCACAAGCATTTCGCTACACTCGCATTGACATCTGCTAACCATGTGTATGTGACAAATAACATTTGATTTGATTTGTCTAACAGAACACAGAGGGTGTTCTTAAATGGAAGCCTCTCAAATATAATCCAGGTAGAATCCTGAATTCCCCAGTGTAGCTGGGGAAATTATATTTGTGAAACGTCCCTTTCTTCATATACCTAGTTTAAATTGCATGCAATCCTTCAGCTATATGTAAAGTAAGTATGTAAAACCTCTTGGATGAAGCACCAGCAGATGTTTATACTTCGAAAGGCAGATACACACAGAAGAGTTACTCAATGTGTTTTAGCCAAAAAGGATGTGTTTTCTGGTTCCGGGGGTGTGTGTTGTATAAAAGGTTGTGTTGCGGATATTTTAACAAATCGTTACATTCTTGTGTGTCAGGGTGTCTCCCCCTCCATACCAGCCCAGCTCTCCCCCTGAGCAGGGTGCAGTGGAGATGGAATATGTTTTGGAGTGCGTAGGCCTCAGATGATGTGGGGGGGGGGTGATGTACTAAAGCAAAACTTCTTCCTACACATACCTCAGTCTCCCTGATGTTACCGCAGCAGAGGACACAGTGCCCAATTACAGACCAAAATTCCTGGACTTGAAGTCTTCATCAAGTCTGATTGTTTGATCACCTTCTTTGTTTTCTGGATGTAAATCAGGGGGGGGGGGAGTTCCATCACTTTAGGATTGGAGACGTCCTAATGGAGATTGAATAGGGAAACATGTTGATGGAGGAGCTACCAAATGAATCCATTGTTGTTAAGCACCGTTTGCACAATCTAATCTCGGTCAGTGTTTTAAAATGATTTCATTTTATGGGCTGATTCATTTCGTTTCTATCACCAGTGGATACTCCGTGTTAGTCGGTAACTGAATCAATGTTTTGTTTACTTAGTAAACCTGGGCAACAGTGTCCACCACAGCAGCCCATATTCACATGGTTCTACCAGGATCATTCACCCTCAATACACTCAGATGTAACTAACCCCTGCCATAATAAACCAATCTGAAAAAAACAACCTGTGCTTCCAAACATGGAATTCGTCATATAAGGGAGGACCTGGCCTTCGACTTTCTGTGTTTGGTACCATGTGAGTCCAAGGAGGGGACTCATATGGTAGGGGTGTATGAGGGGAGCACTGTGGTTAAGTGGGGAGTTGGGACGTGGGAGATATTAATGTCGGTGAGGTAAGTGAGAGGGAGACCTAGAGGCACCTCCCACGGTGTCTCTCTGAAGAGACTGGGGAGGTCTAGGAAGATGGGGGGGGGGGTGTAGGGGATGAGGAGGAACGTAGTGGGATGTAGGTGTAAGTCGGACTTAGGGAGTTGTAGGGGCGTTTGCGGCGTAAGGAAGGAAGGATCAAAAGGAGGTGTAGGGGTACAGGTGGAGGAAGGGACTGAGGGGGGTGGATGGGATGTAAGGGGGGAGGAGTACCGAATTGAGAAGGGTTGTTGGAAAGGTGTGAGGGAGAGTTCGAGGAGAGAGCCCGTGCACACATTCCAGGCATGCTCGCTTCCATTGTAGGAGGCTAATGGGGCGAGTGAGTGCTGCTCCGGGGCGAGAGAGACAAAACCCTCGGAACGCCGTCCGGCATGGTAAAGTGAGCTAACGGGAAAGGAATTCCAAACACTGGACATGGGAAAGCATGGCTCAGAGCCAGCAGATCGCTCTCTCACACAGACACACAACTCATTGTGGTTAAGTAATCATGTCTTTAGAATGTGTATGAGTTCACATCAACTGGGTGGACACTATCCCTGGGTCGACTTCCCCTTTGTGACATAGAGACAGATGTTGGTACCAACAATCACATACATCACTTGGGACAGACACACAGTCACATGGCTAATCTGCCAAACTGACAATGATCTTTGAGGAGTTTTACAATGTAGCTTTTTTCATTTAAATCTAGTTTTAGAATGAGTTATAGTATTTCTATAATGCACCATCAATAGGAGTGGCCAAATGAAACAGATTAATAGATAATGACAGCTTTAATAAACAAAGACGAATTAAATGTACTAAATGTCCATAGGTGCTCACAGTCCTGGGCAACTTGGCACTGAAGGGAGCTGAGAGACAAAAATGACAGTTCATGGTTACATGACAGCTCAGACAGCAGCCCCACCGTGATACCCCTCCCAGCCCTGTGTCTGGCCAGCCTGCTGAGGTGAGGTGCAGCATCAGCCCTCAGTCAGATGATTGTACTGGAAGGTGTAACGTTTGAGGAGTTTAGAGGATCCCTAACACCAACACAGCATTTCTCTGACCAGCTGCTGGTATTAGTGACGATTGGTGGCAGTCACACGCCAGCTCGCTCGCTCGCTCGCTCACACACACATACACAAGCTCCATAGATTCGTACAGGTGTAAAAACACTTGTCGACTCTCTCTGCCACACGCACACACAGTCAGTCACCAACGAACAAGGGCACACACAGCGTGTATGTACACCACTCCACACTAATAAACTACACTAAACTCTTAAGTGTTCTTTCAATCAAATAAGTTGTATATTGTTGAAGTGTATAACCCAGGCTGACATGGACCATGGGAGGGACTACCATTATCATAGCTTTGAAAGCTCCACATCTAAACAGCTTAATAATGACCAACTATTTCAGTCCATAGAAACGCCCAGGGAAACCTCCACACCCCTGATCTTATCTCCACTATTTTCCCCCTAATTTCCCATCACCAGAGCAGCCACTGGATCTTATATCAGACATCATGTATTACAAGTCTGCTAAATGACTTAAATGTAAATGTAAATGTCGAAGTTATTCAAGATATTAATTAAACACTGTCTAATGAAGCTGCCAGTTGAGGCAAATCAAGTATTTTTGCAAAAAAATAAAAAATAAAATCACATTAAACTTGTGGATCCAAATGTCTTTGACTGACTGATCTTTGAAGAGGGCATATCAAAAGTGCTTTCGAAGCAATTCCAATGAAAGCCTGTGAATACCCGTTGTCATGGCTTCTGAGGGGAATTAACTCAGCTCTCTCCTTAGGGTCAAACAGCCTGGCTTGGATCCCCAAATCCAAAAGACAAACATCACACCTGCTGGTTATATGCCACTTTCCCAAGCAAATGAATCTATCCTTGTTGGCTAATGTGGTGAATGAATGCAGGACTATAGATATGAATGATTTGGGAAACATGTATTACCATGGCGTGTATCTGAAAGACGCAGCAAGCTAAGAATCGTCAGTTATTTATTTTCATTGACCATTATTGGAATAAGGCAAACTGAAGGAACATACGTCTTTGGGAGTCGTTTCCTTTGTTATTCAAAGTGTTGGTCAGTTTGAGAGTCCACCCAAAACGCTTTCTATTGGATCTCCCCGGGCTTCGCATGACAAGCTGGAATGGGCAGTGCCATGGGCCTGTGAGTAACAGCTGAACACTTGTAAAGAAGACTGGGGTCTGGACTGGCCACGGGGCTTGCACTTTGAAGGCACAATACGTTTTCAAGCCACTCCGGGAGAGGGAGCCAGCAACGACAACACAATCAGCGCAGCCAAGGAGACCGGTTAAAAACTTTCCCCCAAATTCCCGACTCAGAGAGGGGGAGAAAAGAAGGGGAGAAGTGCCAAACAAAAGCATTCTTAGCTTTCAGCAAAACAATAACTTTGGGAAAATAATTTACTTCAAATACAAATTCAATGAGATTAGGCGTAACGGAACGCGTCTCCAGCAAGAATCCGCTACTTTTATTCAACATTCTGAATACTTAAAACCACGGATTGAGTGCTGCAGCAACACTGAATGAAACAAAGTTTCGTAAAAAAAAAAAAAAAACAGAATGGAAACGAAAATGCGAATCACGTGGGCACTTCTTCCACTTGGTAAGTGTCTATTCTTTGTATTTTATTTATTTTATTTGATCAAAGTTGGTTTTTATTTTTGGGGACCCACAATACCCCATCACCGCCTTTCCGTTATTTGAGCAATTGAAGACATTCAATGAGAGAAGTTAACATAGGAGATCACATTTGGTATCATAATTTATCAATTAATAATAAAAGAAAAACAACTAAATAAAACAATGTTGATTATGAGAGTTCTCTGTGTTTCTCCTCAGCAACAGGTGCACACATCAATAGCCTACAGTTAATGGTGCACGGAAGTTTGTAGCCTAATCAGCAAATCTGTAAAACAAAATGGAATTTCCATGAAAAATTAAATCGTTTTCGTTATATTCCGTCTATATGATTGACATATTGTTGCTTGGAAGTAATAATAAAAAAATAAAAAAAAATCCTATTAAACCATTATCTTATTAGCCTTCTATCCCACCAATACTAGTGAGAGTCTATACCAGCTGCGCGCTTTCACAACATGCTGCTCTAATTTCGGTATCGAGGAGTGAGTGAGGGGGAGTTGCCCTGTAAGTGCAAGGCAGAGACTGGCACCTGAGGGAGTGGCACCGGGGAGTCAGTGCCAGGGCCGCGCAGCTGAAACATCTGCCCCCTCTTCACGCCCGGGTCCTCTCCTCTCATACTGTGCTCAAGAGCCGGGAGGCCGTGAGGGAGACAACGGGACCGCATAATGAAGTGCCCCCGTGACCCGCTCGAGACGACCCTCATGCCTAATGGTGAGGCAGAGTGTTATTCTTTAATTACGCGCAGGTCGCACCTGCCTCTTTCCACTGTAAATTAATGAAAAGTAGAGGCTTTTGTTTTTTTGTCGCCGAGCAAAAACAGACTGGATGTTCACAGTCAGCCCTTTTTCCAAAACTTTTTTAGACCACATAATGAGTTAGGCCTAAAACTAACTTGACAAGCATTATTACCAAGCATTTAGGCACTAATAAAAATAATGTCCTCCTTGGATACAAACCACCTCCATTACCATTTGATAGAACACAAACCACCCATTTAGGATATAATAAAACATGTTCAATCTGCAAACTAACCATAGTGCTATTAAAAGAAAAGGTTGAAAAAAGGTTCAAAGAAAAGGTTGAATATACCAGACCATATCCTTCCAGATCCTACCCCACACACACCACTTCCCAGTCCTTTACATCCTCCATTTGGGCTTATGAAGGTCATGTCATGTGTTTTCCTAAAAGGTAAACCCAGCCAGGATCTTTGTTATGATCGGGACGCGGCTTGGCAGCCACGGCTATCCTCCCTATGCCCAGCTTATGGGAGAGCGCTAGCGGAGAACAATAGATAGGAAAAACCCTTTAACAACATCCCTGTTCCAAAGGAAGGTGTGGCTCCAGATTCCCATCCTGAGAGGAGTCGTCCGTCTCCTCACACGCACACACAGCCTGGTTCACTCAAATGCAAGGACAGGGAGACGGAGTCCTCACTCCTTCACTCCCCTGGAAATTCACCTACTAAAAGTGTGGGGAAACAGGACAATAAACAGGCTTTGCGTCTGAAATGACACTCCATTACCTCTATAGGACACTACTTTTTGACCTGAGCCCTATGGGCCGTCCATAAGTAGTACATTGTAATGTGGTCAGGGCCCATTACAGCGCTAGTCAAAAGTAATGCATTGTAATGTGGTCAGGGCCCATTACAGCGCTGGTCAAAAGTAGTGTATTGTAATGTGGTCAGGGCCCATTACAGCGCTAGTCAAAAGTAATGCATTGTAATGTGGTCAGGGCCCATTACAGCGCTAGTCAAAAGTAATGCATTGTAATGTGGTCAGGGCCCATTACAGCGCTGGTCAAAAGTAATGCATTGTAATGTGGTCAGGGCCCATTACAGCGCTGGTCAAAAGTAATGCATTGTAATGTGGTCAGGGCCCATTACAGCGCTGGTCAAAAGTAATGCATTGTAATGTGGTCAGGGCCCATTACAGCGCTGGTCAAAAGTAATGCATTGTAATGTGGTCAGGGCCCATTACAGCGCTGGTCAAAAGTAATGCATTGTAATGTGGTCAGGGCCCATTACAGCGCTGGTCAAAAGTAATGCATTGTAATGTGGTCAGGGCCCATTACAGCGCTGGTCAAAAGTAATACATTGTAATGGCCGGTGCCATTTCAGAGGCAGCCAGGGGATTTAGATCCACTATCGACATTCAGGGGATTGGGGTTTTAAACAGCAGTGTTGGGGAACAGTACAGGAGAGGGAGGCTTCCAGTTCCTCTAGGGAGTAAGTGTAGTAAAGCCTTGTGATTCATCACTGTCTGATGTGGATGATAAAGCTCCACCACACCCTCCACCTCTATCTTCACCCCAGAGCAGCCTACACTCCTACATGTCCAGGCCAGGTGGACATTAATCAGGCCAGTGGCTGGCACCATGCATCACAGACCTTCACTCAGCTCCCCTCCTCCCTTCTACCGCCTCCCTGCTTCATGTCTCTCATATCACAAATACAGGAACACACATGTACAAGGTCTCTCCCTCCCACCTTCACTCTCTCCTCACACTCCTTTCTCTGCCATGGCTGGCAACTCCCTTCTACTTTGCCTCTAAGAAAACAGAGAGCGGATGTTTCTTAATAAGAGCCAGGCAAACAAAACATGAGTGTATGTGTGTGTGTGTGTGTTTGTGTGTGCGAGTGCGCGTGTGTGTGTGTGTGTGTGTGTGTGTGTGAGTCAAAGAGTTGGCCTTAAGCAAAGTGTCGGTGACCACTATATCACTCCAACCTCCTCCATGATGTCAACTATTCCACACTGTTGTCTACCAACATTCCTTGCCTAATGTATTTGCTGACAATAGATTAATAGCATACTGCATAGCCACAGGACTAAAGACAATAGACGGGTCGTTCCACGAAATGAGTTCCTTTGATATTTTAAGTAGTAAAAACCTGCTATATTAAAATAGAACTTCTGGAAGATTTGCATACTTTTTACCCAGTAGTTCTGAAAGTAGCGCACAAGTGCAAAAATGGGTCCCCGAAAAATGGTATACTACATCATATGTAGTATGTATATACTGTACTCGATACCATCTACTGCATCTTGCCTATGCCACTCTGTACCATCACTCATTCATATATCTTTATGTACATATTCTTTATCCCTTTACACTTGTGTGTATAAGGTAGTAGTTTTGGAATTGTTAGGTTAGATTACTCGTTGGTTATTACTGCATTGTCGGAACTAGAAGCACAAGCATTTCGCTACACTCGCATTAACATCTGCTAACCATGTGTATGTGACAAATAACATTTGATTTGAGTTGATTTGATTTTGATTTGATTTATATGTGCCTCATTGGATAACGCTGGGCAGGCCTGGGCCAGCCTTATTTCACTGTGCAACTTGTAGGCTGGCCAATCTTGCAGCACTCAAAATGGTGCCACACAGCTTCCAGATGCTTTCAAACTAGGGATTTCAAGGCTAATTGAGATATAACAGTAATTCTGCTAATAGATTATGCATGCGTGAACTACACATTGGTACATCCAGCCCAAGGCGAGAGGTTTAAAAAAATACTTAGGTAGTCGACAAAGTTCCGGATGTCTCTTTAAATGTAGTGCCTATTAATATAGACCACATGGAACATTCAATGAATTTGATTTTTATTATGAATAAAGATTTGCTAAAGTACCAACATTTTGCATTTTGACATGTCCCTCAAGATTTTAACCCACTTAACCCCAACATTTTTCCAAGCTTGGTAACACTTTATTTGAATAGTCCATTTCAACTATCTACTAACCTTTAACCCTTAATAACCCCTATCCTAACCCTTATTCTAAAGCTAACCCTCACCTTAACAAGCAGTTGCAAACCAACAGATGGTTTGCTGATAGTATGATAGTATTTATTCATGTGATTAGTGAATCATTTTAAGGGGGGGGGGGGACTGTCCCTCATTTCAAGGTCATCCCTGTTATGTGAACTAAACTCTCGTTTTAATATGGTGAAACTATTCCTTTATAAATATTTTCTAAATGAACATTTGTAAAATCATAGTGTATTTTCTAGTGGAAAAGCGTGTTGAGCATAACATGTCTACCCTGTTACCCGTAGATAGACAGGATAGAACTGTTTCAACAACCCTGTCATGGCAATTTATGACTAAATCGTCAACCCTGTTCATTTATTTGTCACTTAGTAGGCGCTTATTATATATATATATTTTTTTATTATTATTTAATCTCGATTAAAACATTTATTAAATTACTGTTCATGATGGAATGTTAGATTAGGTGAAATCAAACTCTTTTTCATTCACTAAGTTACACTACCAAAAAGGGACTAATTTTGTGGAACGACCCAGACCTCTATAGACTAAAGTCCTGTACAAGTGCTGGACCATATGTGCACACCACAGCTCAACATAGACACAAACTAACCCATCAACCTGGCATCACAGCACTAGAAATGTGTCTGTGTTTGGGTGTGTGAACCCACGCCGTGTGGCAACTAATAATCTTCATCATGTCAGTTATGCTGTGGAGTCACAGACAGTTAAATAAAGGTGAAACAAAATAAAAAATACAATTTACACCATCAGACAGAGACCAACACCCCTTTTCCACCCTCACTCTCCTCTACCCACCTCCCCTATTCCCCATTCCCGCTTTCTCCCTTTTATTCATACAGTGATTTTACATTCACAGCCCCTCTCCTTAACGGAGGAGCCTATTGGATAAGTACTGTGTAAAGACGGCCTCCCTCCTCCTTCTCTCTTCCCTTCATCTCCCTTCCCTCCGCCAGTTCCAATTCTGAATTACCCCTCTCAATGGGACACCCCAGGAAGGCGGGGGACTACTGGGCTCCTAAAAAGCCTGGGCCGCAGCAGGGGGCCGGGGTTGAGGGAGTAACCCCCTTCTGGCAGAGCCACACGCGGGGGAAGCCAGGCTTTTGTGTGGGCCGTCACCCACTTAACAGGGTGGCTTTGTGCGTCCGGGGCTGGGGAGGGATAGCTACATTTATTTATTTACTCTCCTGCCACTGGCAGCGCATGGTGGATGTTCACGCTCAGACGCACATAAATCTGGTCTTATTATGGGATGGCCTGGCTGGCACACATACAGGGACAGAGATGAATACACACACAGCTAGACAGGATCACATACCCATGCCAGAACACAAGTGGACCTGCAGACACACACCCTTAGGACAGCATAAAGAAAGGCTCTTTTTATTTTTAAGATGTCCACTGCTGGTGCCCAGGCTGGTCGCCATAAGCCTCTGCTACCCTCCCTCTACCAGTAGTCTGTGTGGGGCCTGGGGCCCAGGCTGGTCGCCATAAGCCTCTGCTCCCCTCCCTCTACCAGTAGTCTGTGTGGGGCCTGGGGCCCAGGCTGGTCGCCATAAGCCTCTGCTCCCCTCCCTCTAACAGTAGTCTGTGTGGGGCCTGGGGCCCAGGCTGGTCGCCATAAGCCTCTGCTCCCCTCCCTCTAACAGTAGTCTGTGTGGGGCCTGGGGCCCAGGCTGGTCGCCATAAGCCTCTGCTCCCCTCCCTCTAACAGTAGTCTGTGTGGGGCCTGGGGCCCATTCTGGTCGCCATAAGCCTCTGCTCCCCTCCCTCTACCAGTAGTCTGTGTGGGGCCTGGGGCCCAGGCTGGTCGCCATAAGCCTCTGCTCCCCTCCCTCTACCAGTAGTCTGTGTGGGGCCTGGGGCCCAGAGGTTATTCTTACAATATGGCTGGCAGGAAGGCAGGACAATTCAACAGGTCTCCACCCTCCAGGCCGATTGTCATTCTGCTTAAACTGTGTACGGATGGAGGCTCTCACACGAAACAGGACTGTGCTTGACGCCCGCCGGGACCCAACAACAGGACCCCTGTGGGGAGGGCAGGGGAGAGGGAGACACCCCTCTGACCCCATTACTGACTCGTTAGTCACAGGCATGAGTTAGGAACACAAACAATGGGGAAGTTGAAGAACTCAACCCTATGGTATATGGCATTTAGAGGCCTTATCATCATCTTGTTGCATTTCCATCTTGAAGATCTGGAAGTAACTGACTGTATTTTACTAGGTTTCTGTCTGTGTGTCTGTTAGTCTCATGGAGATCCATGAGTTTCATGCTCTCTGTGTTTAAGTCATGCACACACGTGAAGGACGTCACGCTGCTTGCTTAGCGTGTACCACTTCTTCCTGATTCGGCTCACACCGAGTCTCGAATCCACGACCTCTGCCCTGCTAGCACACGTGACCAACCTCCTGAAGCGTCTTACCAGTCGGTGCCATGCAAAAAGCTGGGTATTTGTGGCGTAAGTAGGGAAACTTCAGGCTGAGGAGGGAGTTTCACACATTTACATTTTAGTCATTTAGCAGACGCTCTTAACCAGAGCGAGTGTTTGCTTTTATTCGTACTGGTCTCCCATGGGATTCAAACCCACAACCCTTGTGTTGCAAGCGTCACGCTCTACCAACTGAGCCACACATCCCCATGTGCTACACACACACACACAGTGAGAGAGCAAAGAAGCCCATAACTTATTGCATAACAGAGTTAACAGGAAGGACATTGGGGTCGGTTCTCACACCCTCTGACTACCGTCTGGCCCTGAGAGGGTCCGGGACACCGGGTCCCACCCTGTGGGAGAGAGACAGGCCACTGTAGTAGCAGACCCAACAGGACGTAACCGGACCCAATGACCTAGCGATCCATCTTAATAATAGCCTGGTGGAGGAAGAGGCTAATAAGACCTGGCTGCAGGTCAGTCTGTGTTGGCCCAGTTATGCTGTGTAGTCACAGACAGACATCCAATACTCATGGGGATAGTAATGTAATCCTACTGTGGTATACAGGAACCTGCTCTGGTGTGCTCTATGAGTTACAACAAGGGAGCCTATGGCCGAGGAAAGGGAAGCTATGGAGATGGAACTTTCCCTCCTTTCTCTGGGAGGGGGGGGTCATCTTAATGAATTCATGTTTTTGAGAGACTATAGGTACCATCCTGGTGGGATATGTGTGTGTGCTTGTGTGTGTGTGTCAGACTCAGGGGTGCTGCTGTCACCTGTTAAGAAACAGACACCCGGGTGACAGATGGGGTCAAAGAGGGTCACTCCAAAATATGACACCACAGCTAGAGGAGGGGAGATAGTGGTGCAGACAGATAGAGACACACGTCTCACAACAACACAGAGTCTCAGAGGCAGAACACTGTGTGGAAATCACAGGAGCAGTTCACCAGTCCCAGGTCAAATGCATACTGTACATGGAATATCTGCATGATCAGAACAGATGTTTAGAACAGTCCACTCCCAAGACATTGCATAGTGTATGTCAGAAATGAACTGTATCACTCCTGACTTACACATTTTCAAAAGCTGTCAAAAAAATGTAGCAAAGAAATACTGTCTGTAAAACAAATTTTTTCATTTTCTTTCAGTCCTGCTGGGATACTTCCACCTGTTAAGACTACAATGTTGAAGCAGCCTCCTTTCTCGAGCTACCCAGCCTGGTCTCATAGACTAGACGTAACATAGTAAATATACATCTGGGACACTGAAATTAGTCTGATATGTTACATTTGATATGGTTACATAAGAGAGAAGGTTACTTAAAGCAAAAATGTGGTTGGTTGTTTTAGCATTTTAGCTAATTAGCAAATGTAGCAAACTACTTACTTCTTTTTAGCTACTTTTCAACCACTTAGCATGTTTGTTAACCCTGCCCTAACCATTTTATCTAACTTTTATCCTAACATATTGTACGTTCCGCAAATTCGTAACATTTATGATTCATAATCGTAACATTTATGATTCATAATTCGTAACATATCAAAATTAATGTAGTGTCTTGTATTTACGTAAAGAATAATACGAAATACTCTGAGACCAGGTTGAGCCACAAGTGGGCATTACCAATGCTGAAGCAACCCCATTTCATTAGCTACCAGGGGACATTACCAATGCTGAAGCAGCCCCCTTTCACTAGCTGCCAGGGGACATTACCAGGAGTGTAAAAAACAGGCTGGGCCCGGGGGGAGGATTTAGAGTTTCCCCCTCCTATAGAGCTGTCCGTGTCTCTGGGTTCTCTCCTCATAGTGACTACTAAGCTGCTTAATGGAGCCTGATAACAATTGGCGTGTCTGCAGTTTAGGATGGCAGCCACAGTTTAGGCTGCCTGTCAAAAGGAAGAGATGGAGACAACAAGGTTTTACCTCTCCCCTCCTCCACCACCCCTCTAAAACAGCCTCTTATCAGACACCGATAAGAGGCTGTTTTAGACAATGTCTCCGTTGCCCCCGACAACCACGATTAATCACCATGACAACCCACCATGTCGGGATTTACATCTTTACATCCTATTTTCAGGTCTCTCATTTACATAAGTATTCATACCCTTTAATCAGTACATTGTTGAAGCATCTTTGGCAGCGATTACAGCCTCGAGTCCTCTTAGATATGACGCTACAAGCTTGGCACACCTGTATTTGGGGGGTTTCTTCCATTCTTCTCTGCAGATCCTCTCAAGCTCTGCCAGGTTAGATGAGGAGTGTCACTGCACAGCTATTTTCAGGTCTCTCCGGAGATGTTTGATTGGGTTCAAGTCAGGGCTCTGGCTGGGCCACTCAAGGTCATTCAGGGACTTGTCCCGAAGCCACTCCTGCATTGTCTTAGGTGCGTACTTAGGGTCGTTGTCCTGTTGGAAGGTGAACCTTTGCCCCAGTCTGAGGTCCTGAGCGCTCTGGAGCAGTTTTTCATCAAGGATCTCTCTGTATGCTCCGTTCATCTTTCCCATGATCCTGACTAGTCTCCTAGTCCCTGCCACCGCTAAACATCCACACAGCATGCTGCTGCCAACACCATGCTTCACCGTAGGGATGGTGCCAGGTTTCCTCCAGAAGCGACACATGGTTTCATCAGACCAGAGAATCTTGTTTCTCATGACCTGAGAGTCTTTTTGGTGCCTTTTGGCAAACTCCAAGAAGGCTGTCATGTGCATTTTACTGAGGAGTGTCTTCCGTCTGGCCACTCTACCATAAAGGCCTGATTGGTGGAGTGCTGCAGAGATGGTTGTCCTTCTGGAAGGCTTTCCCATCTCCACAGAGGAACTCTAGAGCTCTGTCAGAGTGACCCTTGGGTTCTTGGTCACATCCCTGACCAAGGCCCCTCTCCCCTGATTGCTTAATTCAGCCTAGGGAGGCCAGCTCCAGTAAGAGTCTTGGTGGTTCCTAACTTCTTCCATTTAAGACGGATGGAGCCCACTGTGTTCTTGGGGACCTTTAATGCTGCAGAAATGATTTGGTACCCCTCCCCAGATCTGTGCCATGACACAATCCTGTCTCTGAGCTCTACGGACAATTCCTTCGACCTCATGGCTTGGTTTTTGTTCCAACATTCACTGTAAAATGTGGGACCTTACATAGAAAGGTGTGTTCCTTTCCAAATCATGTCCAATCAATTGAATTGACCACAGGTGGATTCCAATCAAGTTGTAGAAACATCTCAAGGATGATCAATGGAAACAGGATGCACCTGAGGTCAATTTTGATTCTTATAGCAAAGGGTCTGAATACTTAAGTATCTGTTTTTTATTTGTAATAAATTTGCAACAATTTCTATAAACCTGTTTTTGCTTTGTCATTATGGGGTATATTGTGCGTAGATTGATGGAGAAAAAAAATATTTAATCCATTTTAGAATAAGGCTATAACATAACAAAATGTGGAAAAGGGGAAGGAGTCTGAATACTTTCCGAATGCACTGTATTTCTATGACAACAGGCGCAACTCCAATATAATCGTTTTTGGGTAAGTTGCCGAAATGCCACATATCAGTGCAGTAGACATAGCACAAAAAATGTAAGGAAAATTCTTGAAAATCTGTTGAAGTTACATAAAAACACTTTTCTGACAATTAGAGGAGTTTAGAAAAAAGTAACAATGCATATAAACAAATTATTTCTTTGAGAGCCGATAAAAACTTGTCTCTAGAGCGAAATGGAGAAAATGAACCGGCAGTTAAGCAAATCGGTCTCATCAGTTGCTCGTTCTATCTATTGTCTATCTAGACATTGACTGTCTCACTCTGTCAACCTAACCATTATGAAACTTCTATTCGGTCAAATAAGCCTCACGTATCACATTACCAATTGCATTTTTGTTGACCAAATTCGACACACTACCTCCATAAAATAATTACTCACGTCGTGGGCTTATTTTCGTGGACAGATTTTGGGTGGAGTAAAACGGCTTCGACCTCTTACTCTCTGATGACACTAAGCATGATGGGTTGTTAATCGCTTAATTAACTCAGGAACCACACCTGTGTGGAAGCACCTGCTTTACATATACTTTCTGTCATTTACTCAAGTGTTTCCTTTATTTTGGCAGTTACCTGTAGATGAAAACACTTGGGTGAACTGTTGGAATCCTAGAAACAGAATGATTTATATTAAAAAGCAAAAAAGTGTCATTGTTGTTGTTTGGAACAATCTGTTGACTGCATTTGACCTAACAGAACAGCATGCAAACGTATAGTGAATTTAAAACGGAGGAGGAGCTACGCTGCTTGATGGGGCGGGGCTTGGGTGAGTGGGAAGCATCCACAAGTAATCTATAAAAACGGACACCACACATGGCTGAGCGGTGTTTCAAAAATATTGCATGCGATATGAATCTTCTTGCGACATGAATATTGCAAGACAGTATTGCAATTTCGATGTGAATTCGATTAATTATGCAGCCCTATATGAAGTGACAGGGTTTTCTGCCTTTGAAATGTATGTTATTTAGTGTGCAGTGTGTTGGTAATGTAGGTACACGTCCTTATACACAGTATGAACATGTGAGATAAGAGAGGTATGAGTGTTTTTAGTGTGTGACTGTCCACCCAGGTATGTGTATGACTGAGTATGAGGAAGCAAGTAGTCGTCCTAATGCTATGGTGTTACGTGTGTGTGGGTTGAGGATCCTATAGAAGCCATTGTTCCAAATCCCTAGGGTCCCAGCCTAAGAACGTGGTCCAGGATTGTTTACGGTGCGCTAGGGCAAGCCCATAGGTTGGGTGTGGTACTTCCTAGGTTATTGTGTGGAGCATCCTGTCCTGTTTACTATAAATAGAGAAACAAAGAGAACGACTACTGTACAGCTGTCTGGAGAGAAGGAAATAAACCACAACAGGTTTACACAGAGTTCACCACAGAGGCTCCTCGATATCTCATCGCTGATATTTTCTTGGAAATACAAAATATGTATAAAAGTGTATGCAGCCCACATGGACAATGGACCATGTTCTAGAGATGGCTCAATTTAAATGGAAAAAATGCCAAGTAGATTACATTTAGTTAGGCATATGTAATATTTGTTTTAGATGAAACCGTTAATTCTGTTTTACATCTGTTCACTCCAGGTTTTCTACTACACTGTACTCATGCTGATCCAACACAAACAACCTTTATCTCTTCAACTCTCTACAAGCCTCTAACTTCAGAGGTCAACATATCCACTATCCACACCCCTGTTTCTGATCCAGCCCCCAACTACACACACAATGACATTTCCACCCATGCAGTTACCACCTCCAGTCTAATCAATGGGACCGGGACTACACTAGCCAGCCTTACCGTACCAAGTGGGACCGCGCTGAGCACCTCTACCGCTGGGAGGGCCAGTGGTAATGTGGAGTCCACCACCATGACTACTACTGGACTGGACTCCACTAGCTCCACCGGAACCGACACCCAGACTACCACTAGCTCCACCAGAACCGACACCCAGACCACCACTCGCTCCACCGGAACCGACACCACCGCGCAATTCACTAGCACCTCAGGAACCCTCACCCAGACCCCCACTAGCTCCACCGGAACCGACGCCCAGAACACCACTAGCTCCACCGGAACCGACGCACAGGTCATCACTAGATCCACCGGAACCCACACCACTGCGCAATTCACTAGCTCCTCAGGAACCCTCACCCAGACCCCCACTAGCTCCGCCGGAACGCCTCACTCCACTGCAGGTGAGTCTCTACCTCCACCACCATTTCACCTCAAAACACCTATCACTCACCCAGCATAGAGTTTCGCTGTAGTCTAAAAGCTGAACAGTTCTTATAACATGCACCTCATACATGTTCATATGCGGTCATGTGTGATTACATGATGGAAGTGAAAGAATATTCCACTGACAAAATTGTCCATTCTCTTATTTATGCTTCTTGAAACAGTCACACCGGTGGGTGGGCAACATACTCCAATCCTTACAACCCCATGGTCAAGGTCGTCCTCTCCATCCCAGCAACCTTCCACATCCAGCCCTGTGGGTTCGGGAAGCAGTGTTGCTATCACCACAACCCGTGCACAGGGAGGAATGGTGTTAACAACCATGGCTGAGACTACAACCACGACGGCCACTACCACAAGTCCTCCCAAGAGCTTTATGGTAGGACAGAAAGACTTTTACTTAAAGAGACTTGTCAGGCTGGTTTCAAAAAACCACAACACAAATATGACCTTAACTTTGTGATTGTTTCTGCTTTTTACAGTTTGTCATGTCCAAAAGAAATGAAGAGGTAAGGTTTTATCTTTTCTACTGTCGTCCTAGATTTGCTTACGAGTTTAGGCCTGCGTTTACATTCGATGTCAAAAGACAAATGTAATGACAAATCTTCAGCTGCAGTTAGATCCATCTTAGAGCACACCGTTAGCTGACAGTGATGTGCATGCATCAATGGGACAGAAGTCAGTGTGTTGTTGTGGTTCTGGATGGCCAGATGGCTAGCAACAATGACAAGAAGCTGCCATGTGGGGAATCGTAGGTGGTGCGTTTCAGCTCGTATCTTATTGATACCATGTCTTGAAGTATTTTGACTGACATAATTTATAGTCTAATATGGCAAATATTCACTTGCTAGCAAAACAACAACTGTTCATTGTGCAAATATATTTATGTTTTCAATAAACATTTGGAGACAGAGTTGACATGTTGTCAACAATCTAAGCACACCGTCTGTTTTGACCCATAAACAACCAACCCGTCTATTCTCAACACAGAACACAGAGCGACACTTCTCTGTTTCCAAAGTCAGGACAGGAAGTAGTGCATCATGTCATAAAAAAGGATTCTGCAGGCATTGGGTGGAAAAAGTCTTAGTGGGAAACCTTCCTGACATTTCGCTAGATTCCATCTTTCCCACACCTCTCTCGGGTTCTCCCTCACGTTCTGACTATGAACAGCTGCTCTACTTCAGAAAGGCCAAGAATAACTGACACCTCACTGCACGGGAAACGCTGACGTCCCACCTTTGACCTTTCCCTCGACTCACCACAACCAGCATTGTAGTGATGGCTGTAATAATGTCATGGTGAAATGACATCAGCTAGATAGATTGAGATTCACTAAACAAGGCATGTTGATTGTTTTTTGTCCCATTCATAAACTATGAAAACATTTACCACAATCTACTAGAAAAAGTTGAAAACCAATGAAAAGCTTGATGGAGTCTTACAAACGTGTTTGTTTTCTCTCAGAATCATGAGAACAAGGACCTGGAGGCGCTGTGTCGACACCTGATGTCTCAAATGCACGACGCTAACTGTACTCTGGCTGCGAGAGAGAACAACGGACAAACCACCGTTGACAGCGTGGTAATTACCGGCAAAGGTATGTAAACTACCCAGTCACCACTATCCATACGCTTCCAAGGCAATTAAATAGATCACCCCTAATGTACCCCATTTCCTAATGCTAGTCTTGGTTGTATGAGTTGTGTTTTTGAATACATACTATTTGAGAGGGTTTGAGCCAATTGCTGTCAAGGTCAAGTACCAGAAGTGAACAGTTGTAAATGAAAGTTTCCTCTGATTCTTTTAGTGGACAACGCTGTCGTCCAGCAATACTATGAGGAAATCACCAGAGTAAGTCTAACATTATGTACATATCTCCCTGAATGTCATCATAAACGGGCTACTGGAGAACATGTAAAGGTTGTATTTGGAGGGAGGCGTGTCAGAGTGGGTCTTTATTTACTTTTTCATCTATTCTGTCAGAAACAAAGTGACAACATGACCCTGATTGCCATCTTGGCGTCCTGCGGAGCTCTGCTGGCCATGATTGTAGGCTTCGCCCTCTACGCCGCATACCACCGCAAGTCCTATCGGAAGAACCATCAAGTAATCCATTAGAAAATCAAACATGAAAATCAAACTACTCTACAATCAATCATGTCTGTCCGTGATATGTCCACATTCTTCCTAAAATACTTACTAATAATAGTTGAGCTATGCTTTCGAAGGGTCCTCACCAAAATCTCCCCTTCTCTTCTTTCAACAGCAACACCTGACAGAGGAGATGCAGACGGTGGAGAACGGTTACCACGACAACCCCACGTTGGAGGTGATGGAGGTGCAGCAGGAGATGCAGGAGAAGAAGGTGGCCCTGAATGGAGAGTTCAACGACAGCTGGATTGTCCCCATCGACAACCTGCTCAAAGAAGACATGCCAGATGAGGAGGACACTCACCTGTAGAGGGGGACCGGAACAGACAGGGGTGCTACTATATTCCCTCGACCAACTGACTCTCCCTTCCCTGCACCGTTACAAGGGCCCTGTTTAGTAGAGGGTTCTAGCTCCCAACGTTGCAGGTAGAAATGTATTCTATATAGAATGTATACAACCTTAAATAATGGGATTTGAGAAATCGCACAATTGTGACGGTTCTATGCAATGCATTTCTATCCGCAACACTTTTAATGTTCCTCCCCATTGAACCAGACCCAAGGCAACAACACAGACACCACCTGACAAATCTGGAGAAAATAACACCCAGAGGATGACAGGTTCTGGAAACCCATCCGGCCTAAACGGGTGTCTGAGTCCCATCGCTGTGACCATGGAAAAGTAACAGGCCATTTGGAGAATACTACACCAATCAACATTGTGCCTAGTTTTAGGAGATATTCAATAAATATTTGGGAAATGTAACTCTCAAACATACACAATCCCATTTTAAGCGCCATTGAGTGTTTAAGGTACTTGATGTACCGCTACATAGTTATTGATTTAATTGGGAAAATCAAACACTCAAACCACCAATATTTCAGGGTGGAGTGTATGAACTAAAATCTGCATGTTCTTTATGCTGTAATCAATGTAATCCACAAAAGTGCATTGAATTGTACACTTGAGCACCTGTACATAGTATTTTCTTATATTTTCAGAGAAAATGGAAGCTGAAACTTTGTAATACTGTAACACTACTTGCCTTTATGGTTAAATCTCAATAGTATTGATTTAAAGAAAATGACCTCAGGATAAAGTGAAATAATCATCCTGGTGATTGAATTAAACTACTAGTGAATCTCAGCTCAGACGACCTGGCAGGGGCTGCTGTATAGAAGCCATGTACTGGTGAAACAACAGGGTCCCTGGAGACACTGCTGGGACAGGAGCTTCTACAGATATCAAGGGGAAAAACACTGTAAATAGTCATTTGAAAGTTCTAAAGAATTTTACCTAGGGCCGGTTTCCTGGACATAGATAAAGCCTTGGACTTTAGAGCCCTTTCAACTAGGCTTTTTAGTCTAGGACTGGGGTTACTCTATCAGGGAGGCTGGACCCTAAAGATACAGTTGAAGTCAGAAGTTTACATACACTTAGGTTGGAGTCATTAAAACTCATTTTTCAACCACTTCACAAATGTCTTGTTAACAAACTATAGTTTTGGCAAGTCGGTTAGGACATCTACTTTGTGCATGACAAGTAATTTTTCCAACAATTGTTTAGACAGATAATTTCACTGTATCACAATTTCAGTGGGTCAGAAGTTAACAAAATTCCAGAATTGTGTCATGGCTTTAGAAGCTTCTGATAGGCTAATTGACATCATTGACATCATTGGAGTCAATTGAAGGTTTACCTGTGGATGTATTTCATAGCCTACCTAGAAACTCAGTGCCTCTTTGCTTGACATCATGGGGGAAATCAGCCACAAGTCTGGTTCATCCTTGGGAGCAATTTGCCTGAAGGTACCACATTCATCTGTACAAACTATAGTACACAAGTATAAACACCATGGGACCACGCAGCCGTCATACCACTCAGGAAGGAGACTAGAGATGAACGTACTTTGGTGCGAAAACTACCTATATCTACAGTAAAACGAGTCCAATATCGACATAACCCGAAAGGCCACTCAGCAAGGAAGAAGCCACTGCTCCAAAACCACCATAAAAAAAAGCCAGACTACAGTTTGCAACTGCACATTGGGACAAAGATTGTACTTTTTGGAGAAATGTCCTCTGGTCTGATGAAACAAAAATATAACTGTTTGGCCATAATGACCATTGTTATGTTTGGAGGAAAAAGAGGCTTGCAAGCCAAAGAACACCATCCCAACCATGAAGCACGGGGGTGGCAGCATCATGTTGTGGGGGTGCTTTGCTGCAGGAGGGTCTGGTGCACTTCACAAAATAGATGGCATCACGAGGAAAAATGTTGTGGATATATTGATGCAACAGCTCAAGACATCAGTCAGGAAGTTAAAGTTTGGTCGTAAATGGATCTTCCAAGTGGACAATGACCCCAAGCATACTTCCAAAGTTGTGGCAAAATGGCTTTAGGAGAACAAAGTCAAGGTATTGGTCATCACAAAGCCCCGATCTCAATCCCATAAAAAAACTTGTGGGCAGAACTGAAAAAGCTTGTGTGAGCAAGGTCTACATCCTGACTCACTTACACCAGCTCTGTCAGGAGGAATGGGCCAAAATTCACCCAACTTATTGTGGGAAGCTTGTGGAAGGCTACCCAAAACGTTTGACCCAAGTCAAACAATTTAAAGGCAATGCTTCCAAATACTAATTGAGTGTATGTAAACTTCTGACCCACTGGGAATGTGATGAAAGAAATAAAAGCCGAAATAAATCATTCTCTACGATTATTGACATTTCACATTCTTAAAATAAAGTGGTGATCCTAACTGAGCTAAGGCAGGGATTTTTTTTACTAGGATTGAATGTCAGGAATTGTGGAAAACTGAGTTTAAACGTATTTGGCTATGGTGTATGTAAACTTCTGACTTCAACTGTACATATTGTATTATTTGCTGATGTTAACGTTGTGTGGTAATTTGTTAAACACCAGGGATGACTTGTTACATAGGCCTCTGCACATTTTCATTTTGGTTTGTTACCATTTGTCAAATCAACTGAATAGAAATGTATTTAAATATCCATTAAATATCCAATATGTGATTCTGGCAAAACATATTCAAATTCATGTAGAATTCACATGGACACAATAATTCCCAATTATATTTAAGCTGTAAAATCAACCAACACCAAAACAATCCACCACTTATTCTACACATTCCCATGTACTGTTTGTCATTAGTTAGTGTACAGTCACTCACTCGTATTAGATTTCTTTAACTTTTACACCAAAGTATTTAGCAGTTATTGTATATATTTATAGTTTGTTTGCTGATGAAGCCAAACAACAGGGGGTCTGACACACTGGAAGCTGTGCCTCGTCTTATGACCAGGGCAGCCATGTTTTCTTATACCAATAAAGATTTGCCAATAAAAACACACTTATTTCAAACATGTGTTGTATTTTTTGTAACTTTTCACCAATGATAAATTGACAAAACAATCAAAATACAAAATGTATAGTTGCATCCCAACTGGTTACAAACAAATCAAAAGACCGGAGTCATTTATTTACAAAAACCTGAACAAAATACAATCTTTATTCGTTATGTACATTACATACAATGCAATTCTACAATAGGCTTTCTACACATTCACGTTATCCACAGAGTAGTGCTCATTCACGCACTCTAGAGTACTCCACATACTCCTGAGTCCCAGTTGGGGAGAAGAGGGGGCAGATGAAGAAAATAACATTCCATTATTTTCTGAAAATTATAATTTCCTTCCCCTCCCAAAAATAAGAAAAATAATTACTTGGCATTGTGTTTATATATATATATATATATAATTTTCTTCCAGAGGTGCCTCTTTATTTCATGTTTTCTTAAGCGTATTTTTTTCTGACAAAGAAACTAATGCAAACATCGCAAAAGTCTTCTGTGATAATGACCATAAACGAGTCCTTCCTAAATAACGGGTTTTACTACAAAGCTACGATGGTAAGTATGACGGTAAGTATGATGGTAAGTATGACACTCCTTTCTCTCTGGATCTCAGGTCAGAGAGCTAATATTTATTTAGGTTAATATGATGGCAGCAGAAGACATACAATAGCAAACAGACACAAACGCACACACAAACTAGTGAAGCTCACACACTGTAAGCAGACAGGTGTGTGCACCGTGCACACAAGCAGCAAACGCACACAGCACTGACGGATCCAAATGAAGCTAATACTGATTACTGAGGACATGAGTGCAAACGAACAGAGAAATCGGATCTGATCACTCATCTTCTAACAATAAGAGCAGATGTCTTCATGTGTATGCCTGTATGAAGACATGTGTAATGAATCTATTGGGACGTAGTGTACAATCTGCCAAATTGATTAGGATTTTGATCAAGGAATTATAAGGATCTAAGAAGAAAAAATATCTCTAAAGTTTGACTACCACCCTTGACAGGAGTCTCCTTGAATGTGAATAGTCCCTCCATCTCTGGTTATCTGATAGTGGAGTTGATTGATCTCAAAACAAAGGGAATGGATATTTCAGACTCCATAGGCCTTTGCCTAGAGTGTACTCTGCATACTGTACAGCTGTCTCAGAAAAATGCTAAATATATAGACAATACACACAATGTAATGGAAGACTAGGCTGCTACTATTCTTGAGGGAAAAGGGGATAACTTCAATCATCTCTGCTACTATGATTCATGGAAGAACAATATGAGGCAAATGTTTGTATTATGTTACACAGGTGGACTAGACAAAATATCCTGGCGATCCGAGACAAACACACATATTGACGGACACACACACGCAAGCTATATCAAAGGGCATCCTTAGTTCCAGCATAATGATGGGTTCATAATCAAAAACATTTCTTGTACATCAAAACTTTGGCTGGAGCCACAAGACAGATACCATTTGCTAACTTGGGTGTTTAGAGATCACTTGTGAATGCTCCTATCGCCTTATTCTGAGTAAGAATGAAATCTAGTGTTCTGTATTTCTTTAGGTTAGAATTGAAGAATGTCTAGTCATCACTGTTTGCATAAGAAACAGAGAGAACGCAGTAATCAGGCCATAGCTGCAGGGGGAGAGTGGAAAGCAATCATTCATTCTTCCTTTACCCATAAAATAAACTCCCATCGTCAAAGGAAGATACATCCCAGTCAATGAGATCATGCGAGTATAGATGTGTGTTTGTACATACAAAAATATCCCTCTGATACAGCAGTAACATCATTTTGCAGTTCTTACAAGATGGGGAGTTTTGAGTTTAAAAATAATAACATTCATACTTGGAAACTACATTTCCCAACATGCCTCAGTGACAGATCCATGATTACATCACACTAAAGCTACAGTAGCCATTACCAGAATCACAAGCTTGACAACTTGACAAGGTTTTCCCCCAAACCAATGATTGATTTTTTTTTTTTACATCGATAGGATTTAAATTGACATATATTGTCTCTTAGATCCTTATTCTATTGTTTCTATATAACAAAATTAACATTTTGACACGTAGTGTGTAACAGCATGGCCATCATAATTATAAATATGGGGTATATAATATGGCACCAATAATACAGGCAGAGCAAGCAAAAATCATGAACTTGGTTGAAGGTATATTCAGCGTACAATGTGCTGACAGGGTGTCAATAAGTAACACAAGTACTTTCACAAGCAGGTTTGTGTGAGTGAGTGTCAGAGAGAGACAGATGCAAGGCAGAGTGAAAAATAAGAGGAAGAGAGACTCCTCCTTGATCTAACAGGCTACTAATGCCAAGCAAACTCAAACGCAGCACGTAAAAGCATCATGTGAACCTCACAAATCAAATGAGTTGACACAGAAGATATGTTTGGCAGAGTTCTGGGTTATTTTCAACTGATAAATCTGTTTATTCAACAAAGACCATCAGGCCCGGGGGAGTTTGTGTTTTTTTTTCCCCCCACACAGTGACTGACATTCAGTATCAACCCCTTTAAAACGCAAGTGGTCTGACCTTCATTTTCCCTTTTAGTTCAGTTCCGCTGTTGAAGAACCAACGTCCTAAAGAGAGGGTCAACAAGTGCAGTCCGCGAGCAGAGCACCCCTGAATTCGGAAGGGTCAAGTGTACAAAAATATGAAGTTTGGCTTTGGGCCAGCCAATCAGTCTTATTGGCGTATGGTGGTGGTGCGTAGGGTTCTGGGGCGGGGCTAGAGTGTGATGAGGTCAACGAGGTTACCCTTGGGCGGGGTCATGCTGTCCGGGAAGAAGTTGACGAGCGTGTCAAAGAGCTGCGTGCGCTGGGCATACGTCTGGTCCACGTCTGAGAAACCTGAGAGAAGGAGGGGGAGATGAGCGTGGGAGGGAGTGTGACAGAAGAGAAGAACAGAGAGGGGAAGAGGGATGGAAAGGAATAAAGAGAGCGGGAAAGAAGGATAAGAGAGAAGGTGAAGGGGGAGAGAGTGGGAGGAAGAAAAGACTCACTTCAACTGCTCCACAGGAAGTCATATGAGCTCATAAAGGTCACATACACGCTCAAAAAGTTCATGTGGGAGGATCAAAATGAAAGTACGTCAGAAAGAATGGCTGAAGGGGGAAAAAGGAGGAGAGAATAATCCTTCCGTTCATTGGTTTTCATCTACTGTGTGTCCAGTGAAGTATGCAGATAACGCAGCAGGCTCTTACCCAGAGGGATGAAGTCAGAGCTGGACTTGAAGAGAGCCGAGGGCAGGAGCTGGAACTGAACAGTCACATCGGAACACAACCTCTCAGTCACTGAACACTAACGCAACACCGCCAACAAATACACTGCCATTTCACTCCTGAGTAACTATGGTAATAATATCAAAACAATGAACATCAGACAGACAGGCTTTGAATGTTACATTCTCAAATCTGTTTACTTGATCTAAAAGCAGCTTAATAAATAACACTGCAAAACGTGCAGGTACCCCTCTCCCCATCAGTCAACCCTCCCTCCCGTCCCTCACCTCTTTGGTCTCATCAGGGTTGGTGTGGTCCACGGTCAGAGAGAGGTCGTTCTGCAGGTACTTCAGAGCATTCAGAGGCTCCGACTGGGCCTTCTCCTCAAACCTAAAAAATAAAAATAAAAAACACACACACACAAACAGATCTTCAGGAATAACTACAGAGAGCTAGAGGAAATTGTTTAGCCTAACCTACAGAAACTCTGTACCACACAAGGTGAAAAGATCACTGCAAAGACTGCAAAATGAGAGGAGAAAACCCTTCCCTACAATGGCAAGACATGGCCACTAGGTGGAATCAGTGTCAAAGCAGAACCCAAAACTAGAATTGTGTCATAACTCCTATACATTTGTATCCACCGTTTTGCTATATGGTACAGAGAGGTTACGGTTCAGTTCCAGGTGTCTAGTCCATTCTCTGGTTGTGTACCTGTACTTCCTGATTAGGTATCTGCAGTGTCGGAGCAGGTACTCTTTGGAGGGGCGACACAGCTTGAGGGACCAGAAGTCATCCAGACGCATCTTAGGAGAGCACGACTTCCCTGGGTTTCCTCCAAACAGGTAATGTACCTGGACACAAAGAGGATATATTCGATATTATCCATCAATACCCTCAAAACTGCCGCTGGTCTCAGATCATAATGATATCCTGAAACAGTATTTAATTAAGACTTTTGTGCCCTTATGCTTATAGCATTTTGTAGAAGTGTGTGTGTGTGTGTGTGTGTGTGTGTGTGTGTGTGTGTGTGTGTGTGTGTGTGTGTGTGTGTGTGTGTGTGTGTGTGTGTGTGTGTGTGTGTGTGTGTGTGTGTGTGTGTGTGTGTGTGTGTGTCCATGTTCTTCACTGACATGCTGCTTGTTATATTGATGTACAGTGGGGCAAAAAAGTATTTAGTCAGCCACAAATTGTGAAAGTTCTCCCACTTAAAAAGATGAGACCTGTAATTTTCATCATAGGTACACTTCAACTATGACATACAAAATGAGGGGGAAAAAAAAAAAAAATCAAATTGTAGGATTTTTAATGAATTTATTTGCAAATTAGGGTGGAAAATAAGTATTTGGTCACCTACAAACAAGCAAGATTTCTGGCTCTCAGACCTACAGATTCTTTAAGAGGCTCCTCTGTCCTCCACTTGTTACCTGTATTAATGGCACCTGTTTGAACTTGTTATCAGTATAAAATACACCTGTTCACAACCTCAAACAGTCACACTCCAAACTCCACTATGGCCAAGACCAAAGAGCTGTCAAAGGACACCAGAAACAAAATTGTAGACCTGCACCAGGCTGGGAAGACTGAATCTGCAATAGGTAAGCAGCTTGGTTTGAAGAAATCAACTATGGAAGCAATTATTAGGAAATGGAAGACATACAAGACCACTGATAATCTCCCTCAATCTGGGGGCTCCATGCAAGATCTCACCCCGTGGGGTCAAAATGATCACAAGAACGGCGACCAAAAATCCCAGAACCACACGGGGGGACCTAGTGAATGACCTGCCGAGAGCTGGGACCAAAGTAACAAAGCCTACCATCAGCAAGGGCATTGAAGATGAAACGTGGCTGGGTCTTTCAGCATGACAATGATCCCAAACACACCGCCCGGGCAATGAAGGAGTGGCTTCGTAAGAAGCATTTCAAGGTCCTGGAGTGGCCTAGCCAGTCTCCAGATCTTAACCCCATAGAAAATCTTTGGAGGGAGTTGAAAGTCTGTGTTGCCCAGCAACAGCCCCAAAACATCACTGCTCTAGAGGAGATCTGCATGGAGGAATGGGCCAAAATACCAGCAACAGTGTGTGAAAAACTTGTGAAGACTTACAGAAAACATTTGACCTCTGTCATTGCCAATAAAGGGTATATAACAAAGTATTGAGATAAGTATTTGGTCAATAACAAAAGTTTATTTTCCACCATTTGCAAATAAATTCATAAAAAAACCCTACAATGTGATTTTCTGGATTTTTTTCTTCTCATTTTGTTTGGCAAAGTTGAAGTGTACCTATGATGAAAATGCACAATTGGTGGCTGACTAAATACTTTTTTGCCCCACTGTATCTTGGTCTGGTTGATGTCATGTGTCTGTCTGAAACTAATGTGTTGATGCTGCTGTCTTCGTTAAGGTCTCTCTTGAAAAATAAATGTTCTCAACCATACTAATTTGGTTAAATAAAGGTCCACATTTTTTTTAAGCATGTGTGTGACCTTGTGCATTTCATCGTAGACCAGCTGGTGTGCGAAGCGTGGACAGGGCTCCTCCTCCTGCAGAGCCTTACTGGGGTTCTCCTTCACCGCCTGGTCATTCTTATACACACACGACCTGCAGCACACACACACACACACACACACACACACACACACACACACACACACACACACACACACACACACAAGTTAGTACGCACATAGCCTTAACCCTGAAGAGGAACACCCATTGTGTTTCTGTACCTTAAAAAGGAAACACGCCCACACACCCCGAAGCAAATATTGGAACACACTTCTAGACAGCCTCCTACAGAGAAACACACACACAGCTTGAGCCGTTACATTGACTTAATTTACTGGACACTCAGTAAAAAGAAGGACTGGAGAAAGCAGTGTACCGGAACCAGCGGCAGGCAGCACTGACAGCCTGTTCTCTCACAAGCACTGTTTCAACTGACCAAATTAGCTAGGCCAGAACAAAGACTTTCTCCATGAAGGTGCAGAGGTACAACACACACACCCTCTGAAAGAACATTTAGTTCTCTTTTGAAGGGCAGAGAGATTATGAAACTCACTTTCAGGTCAGGAAAGCCTTTGAAATAGGATGTTACTGGTTGATGATTGTATCAGTGTCTTACTGTGTGCGTTTGCTGGTGTGTGGGCAGATCAAATGCTATTTCTAGGGGGTTTTGGGTTAAGGTTAGAATTAGGTTTAGGAGCTAGGGTTAGGGAAAATATGTGAATGGGACTGCAATGTGTGTGTCCAAATGGTTAGTTATACAAGACTGTGTGTGTGTGATTCGTACCAGTTGTTGCGTGCGATGTCGTAGATCCAGAATGAGTTACGGACGTTCTCCTCTCGTTTGTCCTTGTCCTTGCTGAGGCCAGACAGGACGTGGATCTCATTCAGCTCTGGGTCTATGGTGGCCCTTTGGGTAAAGCCCGTCATCGGCACTGTGGGACAAACACACATCAGAGAGAGGTTTAAAACATAGATTGATGCTTCTGAGAAAACCGAGAGATAATAGCAGGCTACATTGAGATAACACAGAGAGAGAATGGCAGGGATTCAGCATTTTTCCTGGTCACAGAATTCTGGGCTCTATGGTTATTTAACGCTATCGCACATTAAAGATTAAAAGCAAAAGGCTGCTCACATAGCAACGAAATTCTCTGGAAACAAACAGGACACAATGCAAATGTATGTTTGTTTTTCTACAGATTTGCATTACTGACAGAACAGGATGTGTTTGCGGTCACAGTGTAAACAGTATGCAACTATCCATATGCATGTTGTTTTACCCCGATTTGCATACATTGCTTGTCTAAAGCAATCCCCTGATTGCACATGATGCGTTTGTGGTCATGACACGTCACAGTGTATACAGTATGCTCCTATTCATATGTATAGCGCACATATAGGCCAAGTACTTCTGTTTGTGGTCATCGGCTGCTTATTCGTCACGTGTTTCAGTACTTGTAAGTAAGAAGCAAGTATAAGCTTTCGCAATGACTTCATAGTGTATCAAATCTATGTGGGTCGTTACCATGGCAATGATAGTAAGAACAGTGTCAAAACAAAGAAGAGGTTGTGCTGGGAGGACATTTTTTGAATCACTTAGTACTACCAACTTGAACGAATACATTTTTATGGAACCCACCATATGCTTTCAAGGAAAATTAGGACCATTTCTCAAACAAGGTCCATAGACAGTTTGCCAAACAGCACACAACATGAATAATGCGACAACGTCCTGTTCCAAGACATTAAGCTAGGCATTAACTTCTGGATAAATAAAACAGGCCCCTAGGTCAACCAGCCTGTGTAACTTGAGTAGACATTACAGACTGTTTTAGAGAATCAACAAAACAAAAAAGTTTATTTGAAGAACAAGAAAAAACCCACCAGAAGGACAGAGCCATTAGAGACTGTGCTCTGCCCTTCAGACATAGGGTGCCATCCCAAATGGCACCCTAACACATATGCAGTGCACTACTTTTGACCAAAAGCTATGGGCCCCGTTCAATAGTACACAATATAGGGAATAGGGTGCCATTTGGGAAAGACATAGAGCTTATTAGAGCACAGTTATAAAATGGAAATGAACAGGATGATGTTTCTGTGGTACCGGAGCAGAACACAGAGCAGTTGTGGCAGCGATAAACATTCGAGAATTATTACAAGAGCACTGTTTGGGCTTGCTACTTCCTTCCTGCCAAAATACATTGTTCTTTCTCGCTCCATCTCTCCTGTTCTTTTGCTCTCGCTTGCTCATTCTGCATCTTTCGGCTTCTCACTTGTCTCTTACTCGCTCTCCCTTTCGGCCTCTTCGCTCCCTCTCTTTCTACTTCTGCCTCCCTCCACCTTCCCTCCCCATCTCTCGTTCTTGCAGGATGACACAGATGCGAGAGGCACCCAGACAGAGGTCCTATTAATACTCTGCCATCATCACGCCAGTCCAGTCCAGCTCTGCCCATCCAGAGATCTTAGACAATCTGTTTCAGGACAACAAGCATCTCTTTCTCTCTCTGCTGCCCTGTGCCTTTTAATGAGCTGCACTGAAAAGTCTGTCACATGTCACTTTAATAGAGGAACCATGAGATGGTATCTCCTACAGCCATCTACTGCATCTGAAACCACAGATTCTATTAGATTCTTTAGTGTAAGGGTAGATGAAGATATATGTGATGGGGAGTTCCGTAAAGGTAGTATCACTGAGTCACAAGCTTGAGGGGAAAAAGACAGATTAGGCTACACACAAAGCATCAGCTGATAGTGACTAAACAGGGTGCAACGTTGCGATTTGCTCAGGTTAGCATACAGACTACGCGTGTGTGTGTATGTGTGTGTATAGGGTTGCAAAGGGAGTGTACATTACTGGAAACGTTATAAGTTTACCAGCAAACTACCAGAATTTTGTTATCTTTCAAGGATGTAATTTATCACAAGACATGTACAGGCCCTTTTGGGTACTTCAGATTATCATAGGTGTCTAATCATCTCTGGCCCTCTGTGCGGCCTTTTATCACATGTAAGATATATGAAATAATGAACAAGATGATTTTTACAAAAACTATTGAATGACAAAGCTGTAAAACAATCCTAAATATAAACTATAAACTTAGTGAATACCATTGGTGTTTAATTTGTATGTGTGAACAAACACACACAGACACACACAAACAAAGCTCTGAAAAAAATTAAGAAACCACTGCAAAATTATCAGTTTCTCTAGTTTTACTAATTATAGGTATGTGTTTGGGTAAAATGAACATTTTTGTTTTATAAACTATTGACATTTAGAGCATTTATTTGCTGAAAATGACAACTGGTCAAAATAACAAAAAAAGATGCAGTGTTATAATGAGTCTCGACGACTATTTCGCAAAAATCTCCGACAACATGCCCAATAGAACTACTAAGAAGTCGACCAAAACCACCACCCCTGTGGATGTGCATGAGGAGCTAGCTAACGTTAGCGAAGCTAACACCATTGCGGATCCAGGCACAATGGACCTGATGATTCAAAAGATGACTGATAACATTACTAAAGTGATCGATGCTAAGATAAGAACGGTCTTGGAAGCAATAGCAGGCCATTCAGCTGAAATACAGAGGGTTGTGAAACGTGTTGTTGAGGCGGAAGGAAGAATTGCTGCAGTGGAAACTTCAACTACATCTATGGACGCTAAGATAAAAGCACTTGAGAAACAGGTGCGCGAAATGGCAGAGCACATTGATGACTTGGATAATCGAGGACGCAGATGCAATATTCGTGTTGTGGGACTCCCGGAAAATTCTGAGGTGATCCTGGACATAAAACTCAATGGGGCATTCAATCGGTCAAGACATTGGAGGGTGAACACAACCATTCTTAAAGACCATACATTCACATCATATTTTATTACAGAGTTTAAAGCATTTTTCTCTATTAACCTCTTCAACCTATGGGGGCGCTATGTTATTATTGGATAAAAAAATGTGCCCGTTTTAAGCGCAATATTTTGTCACGAAAAGATGCTCGACTATGCATATAATTGGCAGCTTTGGAAAGAAAACACTGACGTTTTCAAAACTGCAAAGATATTATCTGTGAGTGTCCCAGAACTGATGCTACAGGCGAAACCAAGATGAAACCTCAAACAGGAAATGAGCTGAATTTTTGAAGCTCTGTTTTACTATCGTCTCCTTATATGGCTGTGAATGTGCTGTGAACGAGCTTATGCTCTCTGCCGTTAGTCCAAGATGTCTGCAGCATTGTGACGTATTTGTAGGCATATCATTGGAAGATTGGCCATAAGAGACTACATTTGCCAGGTGTCCGCCCGGTGTCCTTTGTCTAAATTGGTGCGCAATTCTCAGTGGCAATCATTTTACCATGGGATACAGAGGGAGAAGCACACTTCCAGGAACGATACATCATTGAAGAGAAATGTAGAAAAACACCTTGAGGATTGATTCTAAACAACGTTTGCCATGTTTCAGTCAATATTATGGAGTTATTTTGGAAAAAGTTCGTCGTTTTTATAACTGAATTTTCGTTTATTTTTGGTAGCCAAACATGACGCAGAAAACGGACCGATTTCTCCTGCACAAATAATCTTTCAGGAAAACTGAACATTTGCTATCTAACTGAGTTCTTCAAAGGTAAATTATTTATTGAATGTTTTTGCTGGTTTTTGCGAAAATGTTGCCTGCTAATGCTAACGCTAAATGCTAGTTTGCTATGGTTGAGAAGCATATTTTTGAAAATCTGCTTTGACAGTGTTGTTAACAAAAGGCTATGCTTGAGAGCTAGCATATTGATTTAATTTCATTTGCGATTTTCATGAATAGTTAACGTTGCGTTATGGTAATGGCCTTGAGGCTGCAGTCATGATCCCGGATCCGGGTTGGCTCGACGCAAGAAGTTAACTCTCAATCAACAGATAAACCCTCGCTCTTTTGGGAGACCTGTAAAGCGAATGCCAGGGGTCTGATTATGTCATACACAGCTACTAAGAGACGGAAAAAGCAAAAAATGTTAGAGGGTGAATTAGGAACTAAAGAGAAGGACTACATTAACTTCTTGCGTCGAGCCATCCCGGATCCAGGATCGTGACTACAGCCTCAAGCTCATTACCATAACGCAACATTAACTATTCATGAAAATCGCAAATGAAATGAATATGCTAGCTCTCAAGCTTAGCCTTTTGTTAACAACACTGTCATCTCAGATTTTCAAAATATGCTTCAACCATTGCAAAACAAGCATTTGTGTAACAGTATTGATAGCTAGCGTAGCATTTAGCATTAGCATTCAGCAGGCAACATTTTCACAAAAACCAGAAAAGCATTCAAATAAAATAATTTACCTTTGAAGAACTTTGGATGTTTTCAATGAGGAGACTCTCAGATAGCAAATGTTCAGCTTTTCCTGAAAGATGATTTGTTTAGGACAAATCGCTCCGTTTTCTGCATCACGTTTAGCTACGAAAAAAACCTGTATCCAGGATTGTGTAAATCTATCCGCAAGCTCATTAGCATAACGCAACGTTAACTATTCATGAAAATCGCAAATGAAATTAAATAAATCTATTTGCTCTCAAGCTTAGCCTTTTGTTAATAACAACACTGTCATCTCAGATTTTCAAAAATATGCTTCTCAACCATAGCAAAACAAGCAGTTGTGTAACAGTATTGATAGCCTAGCATAGGATTATGCCTAACATTCAGCATGCAACATTTTCACAAAAACCAGAAAAGCATTCAAATAAAATCATTTACCTTTGAAGAACTTCAGATGTTTTCAATGAGGAGACTCAGATAGCAAATGTTCAGTTTTTACAAAAAGATTATTTGTGTAGACAAATCGCTCCCTAAAACACTTCTGTGAGCAGGCCTTTCTAATCGACCTGGCCCGGGTATCCTGGAAGGACATTGACCTCATCCCGTCAGTTGAGGATGCCTGGTCATTCTTTAAGAGTAACTTCCTCACCATTTTAGATAAGCATGCTCCGTTCAAAAAATGCAGAACTAAGAACAGATACAGCCCTTGGTTCACTCCAGACCTGACTGCCCTCGACCAGCACAAAAACATCCTGTGGCGGACTGCAATAGCATCGAACAGTCCCCGCGATATGCAACTGTTCAGGGAAGTCAGGAACCAATACACGCAGTCAGTCAGGAAAGCTAAGGCCAGCTTCTTCAGGCAGAAGTTTGCATCCTGTAGCTCCAACTCCAAAAAGTTCTGGGACACTGTGAAGTCCATGGAAAATAAGAGCACCTCCTCCCAGCTGCCCACTGCACTGAGGCTAGGGAACACTGTCACCACCGACAAATCCATGATTATCGAAAACTTCAACAAGCATTTCTCAACGGCTGGCCATGCCTTCCGCCTGGATACTCCTACCTCGGCCAACAGCTCCGGCCCCCCCGCAGCTCCTCGCCCAAGCCTCTCCAGGTTCTCCTTCACCCAAATCCAGATAGCAGATGTTCTGAAAGAGCTGCAAAACCTGGACCCGTATAAATCAGCTGGGCTTGACAATCTGGACCCTCTATTTCTGAAACTATCCGCCGTCATTGTCGCAATTCCTATTACCAGCCTGTTCAACCCCTCTTTCATATCGTCTGAGATCCCCAAGGATTGGAAAGCTGCCGCAGTCATCCCCCTCTTCAAAGGGGGAGACACCCTGGACCCAAACTGTTACAGACCTATATCCATCCTGCCCTGCCTATCTAAGGTCTTCGAAAGCAAAGTCAACAAACAGGTCACTGACCATCTCGAATCCCACCGTACCTTCTCCGCTATGCAATCTGGTTTCCGAGCCAGTCATGGGTGCACCTCAGCCACACTCAAGGTACTAAACGACATCATAACCGCCATCGATAAAAGAGTACTGTGCAGCCGTCTTCATCGACCTTGCCAAGGCTTTCGACTCTGTCAATCACCATATTCTTATCGGCAGACTCAGTAGCCTCGGTTTTTCGGATGACTGCCTTGCCTGGTTCACCAACTACTTTGCAGACAGAGTTCAGTGTGTCAAATCGGAGGGCATGTTGTCCGGTCCTCTGGAAGTCTCTATGGGGGTGCCACAGGGTTCAATTCTCGGGCCGACTCTTTTCTCTGTATATATCAATGATGTTGCTCTTGCTGCGGGCGATTCCCTGATCCACCTCTACGCAGACGACACCATTGTATACACTTTCGGCCCGTCATTAGACACTGTGCTATCTAACCTCCAATCGAGCTTCAATGCCATACAACACTCCTTCCGTGGCCTCCAACTGCTCTTAAACGCTAGTAAAACCAAATGCATGCTTTTCAACCGATCGCTGCCTGCACCCGCATGCCCGACTAGCATCACCACACTGGATGGTTCCGACCTTGAATATGTGGACACCTATAAGTACCTAGGTGTCTGGCTAGACTGCAAACTCTCCTTCCAGACCCATATCAAACATCTCCAATCGAAAATCAAATCAAGAATCGGCTTTCTATTCCGCAACAAAGCCTCCTTCACTCACGCTGCCAAGCTTACCCTAGTAAAACTGACTATCCTACCGATCCTCGACTTCGGCGACGTCATCTACAAAATTGCTTCCAACACTTTACTCAGCAAACTGGATGCAGTTTATCACAGTGCCATCCGTTTTGTCACTAAAGCACCTTATACTACCCACCACTGCGACTTGTATGCTCTAGTCGGCTGGCCCTCGCTACATATTCGTCGCCAGACCCACTGGCTTCAGGTCATCTACAAGGCCATGCTAGGCAAAGCTCCGCCTTATCTCAGCTCACTGGTCACGATGGCAACACCCATCCGTAGCACGCGCTCCAGCAGGTGTATCTCATTGATCATCCCTAAAGCCAACACCTCATTCGGCCGCCTTTCGTTCCAGTACTCTGCTGCCTGTGACTGGAACGAATTGCAAAAATCGCTGAAGTTGGAGACTTTTATCTCCCTCACCAACTTCAAACATCAGCTAGCTGAGCAGCTAACCGATCGCTGCAGCTGTACATAATCTATTGGTAAATAGCACACCCATTTTCACCTACCTCATCCCCACAGTTTTTATTTATTTACTTTTCTGCTCTTTTGCACATCAATATCTCTACCTGTACATGATCATTTATCACTCCAGTGTTAATCTGCAATATTGTAATTATTTGCCTACCTCCTCATGCCTTTTGCACACATTGTATATAGACTCCCCTTTTTTCTCTGTGTTAATGACTTGTTAATTGTTTACCCCATGTGTAACTCTGTGTTGTCTGTTCACACTGCTATGCTTTATCTTGGCCAGGTCGCAGTTGCAAATGAGAACCTGTTCTCAACTAGCCTACCTGGTTAAATAAAGGTGAAAAAATAAAAATAATAATAAAAATAAAAATGTTTGGGTAAGAAAAAAAAAAGAAAATTAAGTCATTAAAACGCGAACTTTTTTTCCAAATTAACTCCATAATATCGACAGAAACATGGCAAACGGCGCATGGACCTAAAGATGACGCAATAATTTTGACACAGGACACCGGGCGGACACCTGGTAAATGTAGTCTCTTATGGTCAATCTTCCAATGATATGCCTACAAATACCTCACAATGCTGCAGACATCTTGGAGAAATGACACAAAGGGCTGGCTCATTCCTGGCGCATTCACAGCCATATAAGGAGACATTGGAACACAGCGCCTTCAGAATCTGGGGCATTTCCTGTATGAAACTTCATCTTGGTTTCGCCTGTAGCATTAGTTCTGGGGCACTCACAGATAATATCTTTGCAGTTTTGGAAACGTCAGAGTTTTTTCTTTCCGAAGCTGTCAATTACATGCATAGTCGAGCATCTTTGTGACAAAATATCTTGTTTAAAACGGGAACGTTTTTCATCCAAAAATTAAAAGAGCGCCCCCTATCTCGAATAAGTTAAAACGCCCACTCCTGCGCTATTAATGGAAATATCGTTAGACTCTCTCCTAACACAGGACGCTGAAAAGAAAATGAGATTTGTCAGGCAAAAGCTATATGAACATGGCGATAAGCCAGGAAAGTACTTGGCATACCTAGCTAAAAAGAGGGCTGACTCTCAGTCAATTGCTACTATTACTGATTCTGATGGTAATCATTTATATTAAAATAAATTGATAAGTGACTAATTTAAGAAATTTTATACAAACCTTTATGCCTCAGAACTGCCAAAGGATGCACCCAAATTAATGGAGAACTTCTTTTGGAAGATTGAGCTCCCTACTAACTCCGAAGAGCAGAGGTCCCTCCTTAATGCCCCTATTACCAAGGAAGAGATAATGTTCGCAATTAAGAATCTGCAAAATGGTAAGGCCCCAGGACCAGACGGGTTTTGTAGTGAGTTCTATAAAGAGTTCCATGGCCTGATCCTTGAGCCATTGCGTAATATGTTTAACCACTCATTTTCAAACGACCAACTCCCTCAAATGCTGAGAAAAGCCAACATTTCACTTATTCTCAAAAAGGGAAAATGTCCAGAGTCTTGTTCCTCGTACAGACCAATTTCCCTTCTGAATGTGGATAGAAAATTGCTTTCTAAAATTCTAGCCACAAGATTAGAGGACTCACTGCCACTAATTGTGAAAGAAGACCAAACTGGCTTCATTAGGGGCCATAAGTCATGCAACAATGTCAGGCGCCTTCTTTAGACTAGTTGAGTATCTGGAGCATCAGCATTTCTGGGTTCGATTACAGGCTCAAAATGGCCAGAAACAAAGAACTGTCTTCTGAAACTCATCAGTCTATTCTTGTTCTGAGAAATGAAAGCTATTCCATGCGAGAAATTGCCAAGAAACTGAAGATCTGGTGAGCTCTATTGAGCTGTTGTGGGAGCAGCTTGACTGTATGGTAAGTAAGAAGTGCCCATCAAGCCAATCCCAATTTATGGGAGGTGCTTCACGAAGCAAGGGGTGAAATCTCTTCAGATTACCTCAACAAACTGACAACCAGAACGCCAAAGGTCTATAAGGCTGTAATTGCTGCAAATGGAGGATTCTTTGACGAAAGAAAAGTTTGAAGAACACAATCATTATTGCAATTTTTTAAAGTTACATAACCATGTCAACGTCTTGACTAAACTCAGCAAAAAAAGAAACGTCCCTTTTTCAGGACCCTGTCTTTCAAAGATTATTTTTAAAAATCCAAATAACTTCACAGATCTTAATTGTAAAGGGTTTAAACACTGTTTCCCATGCTTCTTCAATGAACCATAAACAATTAATGAACATACACCTGTGGAATGGTCATTAAGACACTAACAGTTTACAGATGGTAGGCAATTAAGGTCAATTGGTAGAAGAGTGGGGTAAGACTCACAGCAAGAACTGGCAACTCTGGTGCAGTCCATGAGGACGAGATGCACTGCAGTACTTAATGCAGCTGGTGGCCACACCAGATACTGACTGTTACTTTTGATTTTGACCCCCCCTTTGTTCAGGGACACATTATTCCATTTCTGTTAGTCACATGTCTGTGGAACTTGTTCAGTTTATGTCTCAGTTGTTGAATCTCGTTATGTTCATCCAAATATTTACACAAGTTTGCTGAAAATAAACGCAGTTGACAGTGAGAGGACGTTTCCTTTTTTGCTGAGCTGATATGATAACTTTGGTAATTTATGTTTGAATATATATTTATTTATTAGACAGACAGACAGTATCAGTCAAAAGATTGGACAAACCTACTCAAAGGTTTTTCTTTCTTTCTTTTTAAAAATACAATTTTCTACATTGTAGAATAATAGTGAAGACATCAAAACTATGAAATATCACATATGGAATCATGTAGTAACCAAAAAAGTAAAAGATCCATCCTGAAAAAGGGACGTTTCTTTTTTTGCTGAGTTTGTTATCTTTTCTGTTAATTATCAAAATTACTGAAGGTTCCAGTAACTTTGGTGAAATACCAGTAGCTTTGCAACCCTGTGTGTGTGTAATAGAAAAAGTAGAGGATGAAAGAGTGTGGTTCTGTGAGAGAGTGAGAATAAAACCTAAAGAGAAAGTGAATTGTGAGAGATTGAAACAGTGTGTGTGTGTGGTGTGAGAGCGCAATCTAATTAAATGTTCCTGTGGTTTTGCTAAATACCACAATAATACGGGGGTGGGAATTTCTAAGAACCCCACTTGCACATGACAAAAATGCTATTCTCAGAAGCTGATGACATCAACTGCTCACTTTCTAATCACAGCAAGCAATTATGAATGCCAACTTTGTAAAGAAACGCACTACGGCCACGTTACTGGATTCTCTGTTGCCCTGCAGAATGGTCGGAACCCAGGGTGCAAGTGCATCGTGCTGAAAGCAGTAAAGGGGACTTCTACATGAAAACCTAAATAAGTTTAGCCTTGCAACACCCTTGGCATTAGACCTGCCAATATGACATCTGACCAGATCCATTTGGAACAAAATGTTGGCACTAAACCATTAAGGTGCCGGTTGTACTTTACTAAGCAGACAGTCTTACCCATGCCAGAGTCCTTCTTGGTTCCGTCTGAGATGATCTCCACATGGTCCCCGTCCACGTCATAGCTGAAGAAGTCATTCAGGTACGTCTTTGACCTCTGACCTCCGAACACATACAGACAACGATTCCTCTGGAGAAAGGAAGGGGGGGATGAGAGAGAGAGAAGAGCAAAATCTAGTTCATGCCAACACTGAATGGTTTACATTCTTCTGTGGAACAAGATAATAGTCTGAACAATTTTCCTTGGCTTCATAAACATCCTGAGAGTAAAATTGGTGCATATTTGTTCTGTTATGTCTTTTGCTTTCTCTAAAAACACAAAACAGAAAGCGGTGAATTCTGAATGCTTCAGTCATGATTGTGTGGGTATTGATTTGTTTCGGTCAATAAATCATTCTGGTGTTTGTGCTGAATTCTATAAAGAATGTCACTGCAATGTTGCCACATTGTGTGTTGATATGTTTGAGTGTATGAGCACAGTCCAGCAACATCCAGGCAACATTACCCTAACATCAACACCAGTCATGGTACTACTCCCATAACTCACAGTGTGGAAGAGCATGCAGTGTCCGATGCGTGACTGTACATCCTCAGGCCCAGCGTTGCAGGAGTCTTCTCTGAGCAGGCTCCAGGTTCCGGCCTGGCAGTGGAAGGCATATAGCCCACTGAACTGGGGCTCGGATGTCCTGCTGTCCTCCACACTGCCGTTACACATCAGAATCCGACCACCAAACGTATATATCATGTGCTTCTCCGAGTCCATACACATCTATAAGGAGAGGAAGGATGAGAGAAAGGGAGAGAAAGATTGGGTACGAAGAGAGAGTCATGAGATTCAACATTTGGATTTCAGTGTTGGGCTTAGAGCAGTGGAAAAAAAAAAATCCTTGGCATTTACAGATCAATTTTTAGCTTAAAAAGTGGGACAGGAGGAAAATATGTCAAGACTATAGCCGGCTAAGCCTTCATCATCAGTGCTCTGGTCTCACCTCCAGATGGCTAAGTAGACCAATTATTTAACCAACAAAAACTCTGTAACCTATTTTTAATGAGGCCCAAAGTGTTTAAATTCACTCCTAGCCAGTTTGGTCCAGTTTGGACTTGTGTGTGATACAGCTGTGTGAGGGGCGAGATAATGGGGTAACCTGGTGGTCAAAGACGAGCTTGGGCCCGCCGTCAGCTGACGTGTCCTCGCTGAGCAGTGTCCAGGTGTTGGCGTCGACATCGTAGCGGTAGAAGTCACTCTTCAGAGACTTGCTGTTCCTGACGCTGGAGTCTAGGTAGCGGCCGAGTGTGTAGATCTGCCGCCGCTGGCTGTCGATGCACATCTTGTGACAGGACCGCGCACTGGGACCACTCTGGGAGAGGACAAGGGGGGGTAGTAAGCCATCACACCAACTATCTATAAAACAGGAGAATGAGACGACTCGGCCCCCTGCTCCCATGTGGTGACTTCGTTGCTACCATTTACTGGTTGATATCCAGGTCCTAATTTGTTATATTTTCCTATAGTGAAACATTCAACTATTATCTTCATTATAATCATCCGATAGATAGACATTACCTACACCTTGACCATCATGATCATTTCTATAAACAATTTATTGTTCTGCACATTAAAGCAGCTGTGACAATCAGTATGGACCATTTAACAGTGTTGTTCTGTGTCACCATAACTCCTCTTTTCCACCATCCTTCTGTCTTTCATACATCTTGTTCTCTCACCTCCTTCTCTGTGTCTCTGGAAATGCAGACCCACTGGTTCTCCTGAACACTGTAGGCCCAGAAGTCAGCCAGGTCCTGTGTGCCGTCCCAGCCCCCAAAAAGATACACCGTCTCTGTAGGAAACAGGGAGCCAACGCTGGTCAACACCTGGGATGCATTCAACATGACTGAACTACTCTGGTGCCTATACTGAAACACCAAGAAGACTACTGCAAAGAAAAATGGTCCTGAAACTATCCCTTCACACTCAAACCTGTATACTGTTTGAAAATGGCAGATTTGGTCACTGATAAGCAGTATTGGAATGCAGTGGCTATACAGTAACATGCTGTACAAGACGTCAGAACTCAGGGTCTCCACTGCAGAGCTGCATGGATTTCAACTAACCGGCGTTGTAAACAGCAGTTAAGCGCAACAAGAAGATACACCCGCCCCTCTCGCTAATTGAGCTACTTTTGCACATGTTTAATCAGAGAGGGGAATATTGTAGATCAAGAGGACTTGATTTGTTTTGAAAGATGAGACGTTGATTATAAATACTGCTTTGATGTCATACAAGCAAACCACACACCCACAAGTCCCAATGTGCGCTTTGCTTTTCCATATGACGAAATTCAAGTCCTTTACATTATCAACGTTTATGATCGCTATATTTGATGTACAGTTACAAGGATGACATGGCATCATACCCTGGGTCATTTTTAATCAGAAGGAGCCCGTTTGTTACATTCTGAAGAAAATTAGCAGCAGAACACGCACCTGAATGTACTCAATAATCCATTCTATGCACACCAAAATGACTATCCTTTCTCTGAAAAGTGCCGTATGAAAGCCTAACACGAAGATAGTGTTTTATAACTTAGCTAGTCATGTTGGCAAGAGAATAAGCTTTCAAAATTGTGCCAATCTGAAAGAATGCAATTTATAAATGGACCAATTCTGGATTGTGAAAACAACAATTGTGTGATGGGGATGGAGGGCCATGCTTGCTTCAATTCTTCAACGGTACAGCTAGGAGAGCTAAAAAAACACACCTAATAGTTGAAAACTCTTTCCTTGAGCCATAAAAGTGAATTGAAATGATTTAGTAACTGTGCACACTTCGGAGAGCTGTGTGGCCACTTCCATACACCAGTTAGACGTCTTAATCTAACGCTTGACTGCTGTGTTCTCACCTTTGGTCCGATGATTTCCCCTTTCAATTGCTACCATGAGTGTAAAGGGTTAAGGAGTAGAAAAAGGCTATTCAAGAAACACTTAGACTACATACTGCCATACTGAGTGCAATCATGAGAATTTTGGGAGGAAATCATCACTTCAACTGTAGTAAACAGATAGTTACATTCCATTCCAGAAGTCCTGAAGAACCCCTGAATTGAGTAGCTTGAGTGCATAATTAACACAGCGGTGCACAGTTTCAATGGGCCGTAACCATGGCAAATCAGCAGAGCAGCACACAGGGGTAATGTTTGCATGGCGTGCAGACTGTGTGGAGGTTTTTGTAGGTTGGGGGGGGGGGGGGTTACTCTAGGTCATCTGGATTGGCCAAAAACACAGTACTCAGTGTCTGGGAGCCTGAGAGACAGACCAGTGAGATGCAAGGCTTCTCACAGCCTGTATACACACGTGCACAATTACAAGCCTTTGTCTTTACAAACCCCTACAGGCAAGTAAGCCACCAAAACATTAAAGCACTAAAATAACCACTGTGTCTTCTACAAAACAGCTTTAAAAAGGCAATAATATGTCTTATACGCCCACAGCAGTAGAAATCCACTTTTTTAGAGTTGAAAGACGATCGCAAGAGCTTACCAATGACGTTGGACAACAAAGTCAATAAGTCATTGTTTTAATCAAAGTAGAATATATTTGGGCTTGAAGTGACAACTCCAAACTGCCCACTTCGTGCCAATGCTGTGTCCTTTCCTATGAAATGACGTGCACACGTTTCATTTCAGGGCTGGGTTTTACATCAAATGGTACCACCCACCAGCATTGCATTGTTTATTAATCAGAAACACCTGCAAAGTTTGCAAGTCTTAACTAAGCTGAGCAATATATAGAGAATATTTGGCTACAATTACATTTTAAAACATTGTCAGTTCCGGTCTGGTTAATGGGTTGAGTCTCCCACAGACACCAATGCAACAGCAGCTGGGTCTGGTCTACTTACTTCATTGACTTTTATTGAACCAGAAAGAAAGAAAAACAGTGAGTGGGGTGTCTCGCGTCCTCTTCCTTCTCTGGCTACAGCTTTTAACCATAGGCAGTCAAGTGTAGGCTGAGCCATGGCGCACTATCCATTCATTGGATAAATTGTCAACTTGCACTTATTTAGAATTGCGTGTGATATGATTGCATTTTGGAATCACGCTCCCTGCAAGATGAATGGTTTTGAACACACTCCACTGCTTTGATTGGTGCTGCTAGAAATCAAGTGCCCACAAACTTGTTTATCTAGCTTGTGCTGTTGTTACATCAAGTATTAGTGTTTTGTGTTCGATGCGCTCAGGGTGTTACATATCATTTGCGGCACGCAGGCATTGCAGCCTATCATTTCACCTCCACTAGCTGTGAGAACTATGGTAAGAGCCTACCAAAGGTTTCCCCGTGTCCATTACAATGTAGAAAAATGGGTCTAGTCCACACCCTTCAATAGTTGGCAGGAACGCAACTTTGGTCTTAACCAGTTGGATAAACACTCCAAACAGCCTACTCGACCGCTCGGAGGCATCCGCATGGTCCTAAAGCACACCGTTGCCTCGTTTTGTATCACATTCTAATGATAAAACTGGAGGGGAAAGTGAAAGTTGCACCCGATAGTTAGGCTATCCATATTACCAGAGCGTCATCTTATTCTTTCCATTTCTATGGCAGATTCCCCGCCACAATTTATGAACAATGACAAACCTTTGAAGATACAATAGATTGCAAAGACACTGCTTTACCCTATCCACCTGTGGCAAAGTTTTCCCTACATTCTTATGACAAATCCAACTCCAGAACCAGCCATAGCCTAGCTGCCTAATCTTTTGAATGCAGTGTAGCAACAGATAACATTAGTTAGCCGGATAAGGTTAGCATGCTAGCTAGCCACACTGACAGCTGTTGGTTCCCCAATTGTTGTTATTTGTCCACTCCATGTGGAAAGCACCCACGGCATTCCCACCCCCAATTCTTGAATATATATTAGCAGCCTGCGTCATTCTGCAGAGGTGGAACCTAAACGTCAATTTCTGCTGAAGGACCAGAATGACATCGCCCTCTGGTGGGGGCCTTTAAGGCCAGTTTGTAAAACACATTTGGAAGAGGAAGAATTCCAGTTGAAGTAATCGGCGACATTATAGGGGGTGTTGTCTAGGTGTGGTTTTAGCCAGCATGCCTCACCTGTCTGAACATCGATGACCATCTGATGACCTCCCCTCATCCCTGGTCTGTTGTCATCCTCATTACCTGGAGAGAGCGATGGGAGCAGGAGAAAAGGGTTGAGGGAAAGGAGGGAATAAGATGTAGGTGAGGGATGGAGTGTTGAAGGAAAATAGAGCAGAAGAGAAAGGGGGGGCGGGGGAAAAAATTGATTAATCGCTATAGACCGGTAGTGTACAGCATACCATAGCATTTTGTTAATGAGAACACATTTCCTACTTGAGTAGTTTGTCTCACTGTTCATGTCATCTGGGCTTGGCTCTTGGGCGGTTGTACCTTTGTTACTCTTGGGGATGATCTGACTCCATCTTGGCTTGTACTCTTGCTGGCTGATGTACTGGTTAAATAAACCGTCTACAGAGGAAAAGGTCAAACACGGGAAGATTGTCCAGATTATTTTAGCCAGGAGATAGAAATGAATAGTTTTGTTACCTTTTCAACCTTAAAAAGAAAGTATGTCAGGATGACATTGCCACACCCTGTGGTTTCAAATCAATCTGATAAAATGAAAAGGTAATGTATAGATACATGGGTTATATGGGTCTATAGTGTAAATAATGAATCACTATGTTATCCACTGAATTTATGAGCTAAATATAAGCCGAGCTAGGTTTCAAGATCGCAGTCATGGAATGGTAGAGGTCTGTAGTTAGCATGATGATTGAGGTCATGTAGTTGTATTGAAGTTGATGTGTACAGGGCAGTAGGTCCAGCCCCCATCGGTCTTTGAGGAGGTGTGGGTGTCAGGACCTTTGACGGCTTTGTCGATGAGCTCCTCACAGGCATCAAAGTCTCCCCGGAGTACCAGGCGGTCGTGGAGGTGTGTCAGCATTTGGTGTTCCAACGCGATGCGTGTCTTCTTCTGCAGCGACTCAAAGGCCTCTGTGTAGTTATGCTGCCGGAAGTGCTTCAAGCACAGGCGGATCGCTTCCTGTTCCCGGTACTAGAGGAATACAGGGGAGGGGCCAAGGGGGTGGGAGGGAACAAACTCACTGTAATATTGGCTCCATCTTTGTTCAATGTTTTACATCACAAATGGTATACTTCATATTGTGGTATATCAGACCGTATACCACGGGTATGACAAAAAAAACATGTTTTACTGTTCTAAATATGTTGGTAACAAGTTTATAACAGCATTAAGGCACCTCAGGGGTTTGTGGTATATGGCCAATATACCATGGCTAAGGGCTGTGTCCAGGCAATCCGAGTTGCATCGTACCTAAGAACAGCCTATACCGCACCTCATTGCTTAATTATAAACTGGGTGGTTCGAGTCCTGAATGCGGATTGGCTGACAGCCATGGTATATCAGACCGTATACCATAGGTATGAGAAAATATTATTGTTACTGCTCGAATTACGTTGGTAACCAGTTTATAATATCAATAAGGCATCTCTGGAGTTTGTAGTATATGGCCAATATACCATGGCTAAGGGCTGTATCCAGACACTCTGCAAATACCACACCCTCTCTGGCCTTATTGCTTAAGTAACACACTCTCCCTTAACCAACTGTGTATGTGAGCGTCTCAGAGGCAGGCTCACCTTGCTGTACCAGTTAAGGCAGGGCTGCACTACATCAGGTTCCTCTATGCCATGCAGCTCAATGTACCAGATACTGAAGTTAAAACTGGGCCCCCAAGACATCAGAGGCACTGAGAGAGACAAAGAGAACGGTCTATAATTTAAGTCATCAACTATTTCACCAGTTTGACTTATTTCCATCTCCAGCCATGTAGCATCCCTTCACTCTAATCATTTAAGCTGGACAGAGTCTGTACAACACGTAGGCCCAAGCCTTGGGCCCCATTCCATTTCCAAACTCACCTATTTTAACAAATCTGCAGGGAAACATCTGTTCGTCGATCTTGTGTTTCAAGGTGAAGGTCTCCTTGTTGTAGTCATTCTTCAGGCCACTGCAGAGGAATAAATATGGTACAGACAGGAAGGTAGGTTATTTATACAATAAAGAATAACACTTCACGGTCCCTCTGCCCTCGCCCATTACCTGGACAGGAGTTCCGTCATGTTCTCTTCGCTCATCCCACCAAACACTTTGAACTTCTTCAGGTTGCACACGTGAGTCTTCTCATACTTCCCAAAGGTGATGCTTTGAACGATCGCTGGCCTTTCCATTTTCAACATTAAGTACTGGAGGGAAAATAGAGGGGAGAATCTGATCAGCGGTCTCTCACAATAACTCATAACGCAGTGTCCGATCTATATGATCAACACATGACACTGCAGTTTTCATTCTACTGCTCTCCGAACATGTCTCACAACACTGCAGATGGCACAGACCGCAGAGGAGAGCTGCTGTTCACAGGTCATTGGAGTGGTAACTAGCCTGGGCATATCTGCTACCGACAGGACAGGACACTGGCCTGAGCGCTCTGGGAGAGACAGAGGGGATAGAGCAGCACAGATGGAACATCGATTAAATCTGCTTTCCTGGAAACCAGGCAACCCACAATCCCTGGAGACCCATGTTTCTACAAATCCTGTGGGTTTAAATGGCTGTGTGAGTGAGCAATAACCATCCACTACCGGAGTGCATCTGCTGGGCTTACTAATGGGTCCTCTGATACGGTTCCATCTTCAACAGTTTTCATCAATAATAAAGGCAGACATATTGCATCTCATTAGGTTATCGCCTAGGGTACATTTAACACAGAGGGATTACTCCTAGGCTTGGGTATATCGATCTTTCTTTTCCAAAACAGTCCTGTCCCGTCACCTAAAAACATGGCACACTTGATAATGAAAAGACCCGTATCTCAATGATTTGTCGTTTCTTGTTGCCACAGAAACCATTATAAAATATTTAAATGAAAAGACTCCATCTTCATTTATTGAATAAAGAAAATAAGCTTTGCAATGGGGTATAGCTTTATCATTTGTTCAGTATAATTATTGTCATGGCTTTACCTCTCCACAACCTCCATCTCTTTGAAAGGATAAAAGGGGTTGATGAGAGTTCAACATCTTTATTGTGTGAAAAATATTTGACTTAAACAGATAGAGTGGAGTTTTGCCTCTACCACACTTCAATGTCTAGCTTAGGTAGTTAAGACAGACATGCTTAGTTTCCTCTTTCAGCAAAAACAAACTTTTAATTTCCTCTGCCCGTAACCACAACACAGTCAAACACGCTACGCTGGGCAACATCCTATTCCCAAAAGTGCAAATGCAAGATGCATACTGAAGATGCGTGCATTGTCAGCTGACACTTCAATGGGGCAGAAGTCTGTGGATTTTATGACTGGATGGCCAGATAGCTACCAACAATGACAAGAAACTGCTATGTGGGGAATCGTAAGTGACTCGTTTCAACTAGTTTAATCTTTTTCTTGAACTATACCACGTCTTGTTTTGAGGTGTTTTGCCTGATTTCATGTCAATGCTAAAAAGGCTCAAATTCACTAGCTAGCTATCCAACAAGTGTAACAAATGTATTTGAGAGGCAACATGTGCACATTGTGCAAATGTATTTATGTTTTCAATAAATTCTGGAGACTAAATATAGTTTACATGTCGTCAATCTAAGCCAACGCAGTCTGTTTTGCCCCATAGTTGAATGCTTTTGTTGCTAGACAACCAACCCGTCTATTTTGCAGCCACCAGTGAATTGAGAACACGGATGTTGTATGCAACTGGGCACAGACCCTCTACAGAAGAGCCCCATCCCAAGACAGGTAATGCACAAGGCATGGAAGGTGTGTGAGTGACAGGTAGGCCTAAGTATGAGACAGGTGTCTATGTGGGCGGGGCACAGCAGACGTTACCTGTGGAGGATAGTTGCTCTCAGACGACCACCTGGAGGACTGGTCATTGGGTTTGTCCACCAAAATGTTTCTACACACAGAAAGGGAAAGATGGGAGAAAGGACATGTTTCAGCCAACATACAACCATTTGTTGTGAGCAAAGGAATAGGGTAATATCCATGTCAACAGGACCCATGAGCACCACATGTGCAGGGAGTTCATAGCAGCGTATCAAATTGGGAGTCAAAAAAAGCTAAGCGTGTATATTTTGGGGAAATGAAAGCATAGATACATTTTCCATCTTAAAATATAATAATAATAATATATGCCATTTAGCAGACGCTTTTATCCAAAGCGACTTACAGTCATGTGTGCATACATTCTACGTATGGGTGGTCCCGGGAATCGAACCCACTACCCTGGCGTTACAAGCGCCATGCTCTACCAACTGAGCTACAGAAGGCATAAGGCATAAGTACTGGCTTTGATTTCTGGTCAAACAGAAGGAAAATGGATCTTAGATGGACTCTCTGGTACTTTCATATAGGCAAAAGTGGTCCCTGAAAATTGCATACTACGTCACATGTATGTGCAACATGTCACTGCTCTCTCACTCGCTCTGCCGTGCGGGTATCTTGTACTGTTGTGTATCTTGCTTGCTGTCTCATATGGTGAGGGGCTAAAGCTCATTGGTTGAACACGAATTGCTAGGGGGCAGATCCACTTGGGGGAAAATAGCGCAGCACAGCTTCCAGAAAAACAGTTCCTTTCGAACTAGGAATTTCGTGGCTAATTGAAGTGAGACAGTGATTCTGCATGTATGAACTAAACATTGACACATCTAGCCCAAAGCAGGAGGTTTAAGTAGTTGCCAAGGTACCGGAACATGTCTTTAAAAAGGTATTAGAAATACATCAAAACACAATAATATTATTGAAGTTAAGAACTTATATCAACACACATTTAGTTTAGGAGAAATTAAGCTTAAGAAACATTGCCTTGTGCCTTGTAATTCTGTTACCAAAAACCCACATATCTTTAAGATAGCTTCTAATTTCTCTCCTGGGCTTGACATTAAAAAAATAAAAAATAAATGTTAAACTTGTCTGAAAGCTCAAGACCCCAAATCCCCCCCCCCACACACTTTGCAAAATAACATTCACTGTCACTGGTATTGACAATGGAAGGATGCTGCTCTCTCCTCCCATGTATTATACAGTAAACTGGCAACCTGTCATTCGGGGCACGTGGTGCAGAGCCTGCTTTGAGCCCCACATTTTTTGCATGTTATTGTGTCACATATCAGTTTGCAAACAATGTAGAAAAATAAGTTAATAAAACCGCATACTTAAGGCAGCTCCAAAATGCAGGTGTTCATCCTAGTTCAGTGCTTTCTGTGGTGGTGGGGCAAGCCAGCAGAAAATATGCAGTGTTGCACCGGGGCAAGCCAGCAGAAAATATGCAGTGTTGCACCGTGATTGGCTCAGTGTTCTGTCACTCATGGGGACACTACGTCACCGCCAAGTCTAAGAGTAGAGCTAGAAAATTCAAGCCCCCTGGGTGCTGCCATGGAGTTACATTTGAAGTGGCAATCCTTTTTAATCCTTGTCATATGAAGATAAATAATGAAGTGAAATTAAAGGTAAAACGTATCGGTGCTCCTCGGCTATTGGACATAAACATCACACAAAAAGTTGGAAATCTCAAATTCAACCATGAATGGTTTAGAAGGAATCAGTGGCTAACTGCTAGAGGTCGACCGATTATGATTTTTCAACGCCGATACCGATTATTGGAGGACCAAAAAAGCCGATACCGGTTAATTGGGCTGTTTTTTAAAATGTTATTTGTAATAATGACAATTACAACAATAATGAATGAACACTTATTTTAACTTAATATAATACATCACTAAAATCAATTTAGCCTCAAATAAATAATGAAACATGTTCAATTTGTTTTAAATAATGCAAAAACAAAGTGTTGGAGAAGAAAGTAAAAGTGCAATATATGCCATTGTAAGAAAGCTAACGTTTCAGTTCCTTGCTCAGAACATGAGAACATATGGTATTTCCTTTTAACATGAGTCTTCAATATTCCCAGGTAAGAAGTTTTAGGTTGTAGTTATTATAGGACTATTTCCCTCTATACCATTTGTATTTCATTAACCTTTGACTATTGGATGTTCTTATCGGCACTTTAGTATTGCCAGTGTAACAGTATAGCTTCCGTCCCTCTCCTCGCTCCTCCCTGGGCTGGAACCAAGAACACAACGACAACAGCCACCCTCAAAGCAGCGTTACCCATGCAGAGCAAGGGGAACAACCACTCCAAGTCTCAGAACGAGTGACGTTTGAAACACTATTAGTGCGCACCCCGCTAACCATTTCACTTCGGTTACACCAGCCTCATCTCGGGAGTTGATAGGCTTGAAGTCATAAACAGTGCAATGCTTGACGCACAACGAAGAGCTGCTGGCAAAACACACGAAAGTGCTGTTTGAATGAATGCTTACAAGCCTGCTGCTGCCTACCACCGCTCAGTCAGATTATATGCAACGCAGGACACGCTGAATAAACTAGTAATATCATCAACCATATGTAGTTAACTAGTGATTATGATTGATTGATTGTTTATAAGATAAGTTTAATGCTAGCTAGCAACTTGGCTTACTGCATTCGCGTAACAGGCAGTCTACTTGTGGAGTGCAACGAGAGGCAGGTGGTTATAGCGTTGGACTAGTTAACTGTAAGGTTGCAAGGTTGGATCCCCGAGCGGACAAGGTGAAAATCTGTCGGTTCTGCCCCTGAACGAAGCAGTTAACCCACCGTTCCTAGGCTGTCATTGAAAATAAGAATGTGTTCTTAACTGACTTGCCTAGTTAAATAAAGGTGTTAAAAAAACACACACAAAAAACATTTTTTTATCGGCCAAATCCGTGTCCAAAAATAACGATTTCAGATTGTTACATTACAATTACAAGACCATGGTGCTTGCCTACGGAGCTGTGAGGGGAACGGCACCTCAGTACCTCCAGGCTCTGATCAGGCCCTACACCCAAATAAGGGCACTGCGTTCATCCACCTCTGGCCTGCTCGCCTCCCTACCACTGAGGAAGTACAGTTCCCGCTCAGCCCAGTCAAAACTGTTCGCTGCTCTGGCTCCCCAATGGTGGAACAAACTCCCTCACGACGCCAGGACAGCGGAGTCAATCACCACCTTCCGGAGACACCTGAAACCCCACCTCTTTAAGGAATACCTAGGATAGGATAAAGTAATCCTTCTCACCCCCTCCCCCCTTAAAATATTTAGATGCACTATTGTAAAGTGGTTGTTCCACTGGATGTCATAAGGTGAATGCACCAATTTGTAAGTCGCTCTGGATAAGAGCGTCTGCTAAATGACTTAAATGTAAATGTAAATGTTATGAAAACCGGCCATTGCGATTAATCGGTCGACCTCTACTAACTGCAAGCCTTGCAAAGCAATCAATATCCTGCTATTCAGTGGTGTGGCAGTGGGTCCCAAGTCCAAGATTAAGGGTCTCTTTACCTAGTTTAAAATGATAAACATTCAACATTGGCCATGCTGTTAATGAAACATGATTTATGCTGCGCCCAAAACAACTGTTAACCCAGAACTGCAAAATCTGACTTCAGTGAGTTCAAGACAACTGGAAAAACGAGCGACGACAGGGAAGAAACGTTTTGAACTTTCATCCAACTCGGAATTGTGAAATTCGGAACTCGGGCCTCTTTCTAGAGCGACGACTTGAAGATCACTGACGTCTTCATGATTCACAACTCCCCCCAGAGTTCCCAGTTGTCTTGAAAGCACCAAATATCCAGAGAATGCCAGACTCAATGACAAAATTTGCCCAAAAGGACCGCCAAGCCACCTTCCTGTTCAAGTGAGCAAGGCACAACAAGATGAGTCCAAAAATGTATTGTATGCTGCTACATAAATTATGTAATATGCCAGGAAGATATGTATACTGTGGATAAGAAAGTAATACTAAGTGTATGTTGTGTTAGCAGCCCATGTGCCTCACCCTAATAATTTGGTCCATTTCCACCTCATAACTTAGCCTACTGTTCTGACTTGGTGGTGCACATGTAGCCTATAGCATGTTTCACAGAAATGTCATCATATATTGTAAGAGCTTTCATTGTCTGCTTATATGCCCCCTTTATTTATCCTACAGGTGACTTGGTATACAGAGAGAATACTGAATTCTGTCTGAGCAAATGCTGAGCAAAGTGCTGAGCAAATAGTTATATTGACTATGTTCGGCTTGTCACCAAAAGCACTCACAAACTTCTACAGATGCACAATCGAGAGCATCCTGGCGGGCTGTATCACCGCCTGGTGCGGCGGCTGCTCCGCCCTCGACCGTAGGGCTCTCCAGAGGGTGGTGAGGTCTGCACGGCGCATCACCTGGGGCAAGCTACCTGCCCTCCAGGACACCTACACCACCCGATGTCACAGGAAGGACATAAAGATCATCAAGGACAACAACCACCCGAGCCACTGCCTGTTCACCCCGCTATCATCCAGAAGGCGAGGTCAGTACAGGTGCATCAAAGCTGGGACCGAGAGACTGAAAAACAGCTTCTATCTCAAGGCCATCAGCCTGTTAAACAGCCACCACTAACATTGAGTGGCTGCTGCCAACACACTGACACTGACTCAACTCCAGCCACTTTAATAATGGGAATTGATGTGATATATTTACATCATTTCCCTAGACACTTTAAACAATGCTACCTTATATAATGTTACTTACCCTACATTATTCATCTCATATGCATACGTATATACTGTACTCTATATCATCGACTGCATCCTTATGTAATACATGTATCACTAGCCACTTTAACTATGCCACTTTGTTTACATACTCATCTCATATGTATATACTTTACTCGATACCATCTACTGTATCTTGCCTATGCTGCTCTGTACCATCACTTTTTCATATATCTTGATGTACATATTCTTTATCCCCTTACACTGTGTATAAGACAGTAGTTTTGGAATTGTTAGTTAGATTACTTGTTGGTTATTACTGCATTGTCGGAACTAGAAGCACAAGCATTTCGCTACACTCGCATTAACATCTATTATTATTATTATTATATTAACATCTGCTAACCATGTGTATGTGACAAATAAAATTTGATTTGATTACGTCTGTCCTAGCTCGCTCATTAATGTCTTAACAGAAATTACGGATTGCCTCTTATCCGCTTGTCGTGCAAACTATGGCATAAGGGGACATGTCAGTTGTCAGTAGAAAACACATTTGTTTAAGCAAGTCAGCCATATGAGCTGTTTTTTTTTTAAGGGCAGTAAATGAGGCTGAATGAACTGTTTCGCTGCCAGACAAGCCTCCACTGATAGCCAGATGTAGCAGTGGTAAGGTGTTGGGACTGCTGTTGGAACTGCTTTATGTAGGTCCTAACAGTTTGTGGGTCACTGTCACCGTTAAAATTAATGTATTGTTCAGTATTGTTCAGTGTTGCGTCTTTGCTGGCATGTGTCCCTCGTCCCCCCCCCCAGATTTACATGCTAAAACCGCCACTGATATAGCATCTCTTGCCATTGTGGCCTTAACCAAGGCACTTGCATCTTGAGCTGGCCTGAATGGCCACATACTCTTATAATCTCCAACTGGCACAGCCAGGTGAGGACTGACTGCCCCTCAGAGCCCGGATCCTCCCTAGGTTTCTTCCTAGGTTTCTGCCTTCTAGGGAGTTTTCCAAACCAACTTCATAGCTGGCCTTTTGGGTTTTTAGGCTGGGTTTCTATAAAAACACTTTGTGACATCTGCTGATGTAGAAAGGCCTTTTTAAATAAATTGTATTTAATTTGATTGACTTACCCCCCCAAAGTAAAATACTGCACCGATACATTTACATTTACATTTAAGTCATTTAGCAGACGCTCTTATCCAGAGCGACTTACAAATTGGTGCATTCACCTTATGATACGCTCATGTATAAAACATGTGGTCTGTGGTTCACAGAAGTAACAAGTAAAGGTAGACCTACCAATTAGGTTAGTTGGTGTTTTTCCTGATATACATTTCAGTTTATGAATTATTAACGGATTAAAACTCGTAATACTGTTACTAAGTCAGAGTAGTCACAAACTACAGTTAGTCACCTACTGTCCCCCCTTATGTTCAGCTCATTTGTTTTATTTTTCTGTCATTTGGTTGTCAAAGCAAGAGGGTGAAAACAGTGGACAACAAAAGGTTGAGTAACGTAGAGCACACTAGAGTAAGGTATAATGTACTGTACTATATGACACTACTGTACTAAACTCTACTGTACTGTAATTTGATGCCTAAACTTGTGAAACATAGACGTCCATGATTAGATCAGATTTGGTTCAGTCCGGACCAACCAAATTTGGTCGTGTTTGGGAGCGGAGCTCATTAGAATAATAGCCAGTGTGTCAAATAATACCTATATATGCAAAGGATGATATTGCATATTTCTACATTTGTGTAGAACTATGCATTTCTATGTAGTACAGAGACCAATGATCAGGGTTCAGCGGTATCCAGATTTACATACCATGACTGTGCCATTCCGTGATAGACTGTATTACAGTAGTGCACACAAGTTATGATTTAATTTTTTCAAACATAAAAAACGCCCCAAAGAAAGTACTTGTTAGCAATCTGGTAAGTACAAAGTTCTCATAGCGGATGCTAGGTAAATGTTAACGAGCACATGCAAATATTTACTACTTGGACAGACAACTCAGCTCAAAGTTATGCAAGCATCTTAAAACGCAGTTTGCAGCATGCGCAAAACAAATATTAGGCAGCAGGGGTTTCTCTGCTGCTGCTACCAAGAAGCTTGATCTTGCAATCTTAGTTAACATGAGCTATTTAGCAATATTCACAAGTTATGTAGCAAAACCCAGCTGAAGAGAATTTATTTGGTATATCTTAAATAGTTCACTTAAAACTTCTTTGGGATAGGGGGCAGCATTTTCACTTTTGGATGAATAGCGTGCCCAGAGTGAAATGCCTCCTACTCAGTCCCAGATGCTAATATATGCATATTATTATTAGTATTGGATAGAAAACACTCTGAAGTTTCTAAAACTGTTTGAATGATGTCTGAGTATAACAGAACTCATATGGCAGGCAAAAAACCTGAGAAAAAATCCAAACAGGAAGTGGGAAATCTGAGGTTTGTAGTTTTTGAACTCACCCCGATTGAATACACAGTGGGATATTGGTTATGTTGCACTTCCTAAGGCTCCCACTAGATGTCAACTGTCTTTGGAACTTTGTTTCAGGCTTCTCATGTGATGAGGGACCGGATGGGAGTTCTTTGAGTCAGTGGTCTGCCTACAGCCTCGTTCTCAGTCACGCGCTTTCACTTGAGAGGTAGCTGTCGTTCCATTGCTTTTCAACAGACAATGGAATTCTCCGGTTGGAACATTATTGAACTTTTATGATAAAAACATCCTAAAGATTGATTCTACACTTAGTTTGACAAGTTTCTTCGACCTGTAATATAACTTTCTGAACATTTTGAACATTTCGTCCGAATGGACCAGATCGCGCATTTGGATTTGTTTACCAAACGCCCTAACAAAAGAAGCTATTGGACATAAATGGACATAAATGATTGACATTATCGAACAAAACAAGCATTAATTGTGGAACTCCGATTCCTGGGAGTGCATTCTGATGAAGATCTTCAAAGGTAAGTGACTGTTTCTAATGCTATTTATGAATAATGTTGACTACCCAACATGGCGGATATTTCTTCTTTCTGGTTTCTGGTTTGGCCCTGAGCGCCGTTCTCAGATTATGCTTTTTCTGTAATGTTTATTTTAAAAAATCTGACACAGCAGTTGCATTAACCTCTTCAGACTCTAGGGGCAGTATTTCATTTTTGGATAAAAAGACGTGCCCGTTTTAAGCGCAATATTTTGTCACGAAAAGATGCTCGACTATGCATGGAATTGATAGCTTTGGAAAGAAAACTCTGACATTTCCAGAACTGCAAAGATTTTCACTGTGAGTGCCCTAGAACAAAAGCTTCAAGCAAAACCAAGATGTTTCTGCAACCAGGAAATGAACAGGATTTCTGAGGCTACGTTTTTCATTATCTCCTTATATGGCTGTGAATGCGACAGGAATGAGCCTACCCTTTCTATCGTTTCCCCAAGGTGTCTGGAGCATTGTGATGTATTTGCAGGCATATCATTGGAAGATTGACCATAATAGACTACATTTGCCAAGTGTCCGCACGGTGTCCTGCGTGGAAATTGGTGCGCAAAACTCAGCTGCTGGTATTTTTCCATTGGATTCTGAGAAAAACCATGCTTCCATGAACGGCATATCAATGAAGAGATATTTGACAAAACACCTTGAGGATTGAAACAACGTTTGCCATGTTTCGGTCGATATTATGGAGTTAATTCGGAAAAAAGTTTGACGTTTAGGTGACTGAATTTTCGGTTAGTTTCGGTAGCCAAATGCGTAGTAACAAAACGGAGCGATTTGTCCTACACAAAGAATCTTTCAGGAAAAACTGGACATCTGCTATGTAACTGAGAATCTCCTCATTGAAACATCTGAAGTTCTTCAAAGGTAAATTATTTTATTTGATTCCTTTGCTGGTTTTTGTGAATATGTTGCGTGCTAAATGCTACGCTAAATGCTAAGCTAGCCATCAACACTCTTACATAAATGATTGATTTTCTATGGTTCAAAAGCATATTTTGAAAATCTGAGATGACAGTGTTGTTAAGAAAAGGCTAAGCTTGAGAGCAGGCATATTTATTTCATTTCATTTGCGATTTTTAGAAATCGTTAACATTGCGTTATGGTAATGAGCTTGAGGCTGTAGTCACGATACCGGATCCGGGATGGCTCGGCGCAAGAGGTTAAGGAGAAGTGTATCTATATTTCCATGTCTAAAAATGGTATTTTCTTCGACATTTATAATGAGTATTTCTGTGAATTCATGTGGCTCTCTGCAATATCACGGCATGTTTTGGAACAACTGAACGTAACACGCCAATGTAAAATAAGATTTTGGGATATAAATATGAACTTTACCGAACAAAACATACATGCATTGTGTAACATGAAGTCCTATGAGTGTCATCTGATGAAGATCATCAAAAGGTTAGTGATTAATTATATCTCTATTTGTGCTTTTTGTGACGCCTCTCTTTGGCTGGAAAAATGGCTGGGTTTTTCTGTGAGTTGGTGGTGACCTAACAATCGTTTGTGGAGCTTTCGCTGTAAAATCATTTTTGAAATCAGACACTGTGGCTGGATTAACGAGAATTTTAGCTATAAAATGGTGCTTGTATGTTTGAGAATTTTTATTTCTGTTGATTTGTATATGGCACCCTGCAATTTCATTGGCTGTTGGCGAGGGGTTCCGCTAGCAGAACAGGTTAATAGTTATAAGATATATAGCTGGAAAACATTAGTAGTGAATTTCATACAAGTGTAACTTGATCACCACATTTAAGTTGCGCTGCAGGAGTGACTCACCATGCAAAGCTCCTATTTTGCTGTTGTGCTTCTTTATTAAAAACAAAACACACGTGTGCCTCAAACCACTGTTTTGCGAAACTAGTACTGGTAAGATTTATAATTAAAAATTATCTAACATGTGAAATGATGAATGCAATCTGCATTATCCATTGCTAGGGCTGGGCGGTATACCGGTATTGATGCACGGACCGGTTTTGGTTTTTACTTCACCTTCTATAACGGTATTTGAATGTTTTTGTTTGTTAAATGTGATACGCAGTGTGTAACGTCCATTTTTATAGTTTACTTCGCTACTTGAGTCATCTTTCACCACTGTCACTCTCCATCCACTTTCCACACAGACCAACATTTGCTGTCCCTTAACCACGAGACACTTGCGTTCAGTCTGCATGGTCCATGCAGCATATACAACAATGTTGATGACAACGATGCAGTTGTCACTTTGCTTCTTAATATAAATCTACTATCATTTTGTGATTACACTATTAGCTTGTGTTTCTTACATCTGAAAACTAAATGGACTGTGACCTGAATGGCATTCCTAATTTGTTCCGGCATTGGCCTGAGCAAATTAGGCCTACTGATGATGACCTCTCACATCATCATCAAACATGGAATGGTATTGTGACAGAGGCAGTGGTACTACTGTCTTCAAGGCTGCAATTACAAAGGCAGACGAAATCTTCTTCTTTTCTTCACTAATGGGTCTTTTGACCAATCAGATCAGCTTTGAAAAATATTTATGGGTAAGGACAAAATACCCATTAGTGGATTTTTTATTTATTTTTTAGAATTGGGCTGCCTGTGTAAACGCAGCCCAAGACACATTTTCAGCCTGTTCCAAGCTAATTCGTGCTGAAAAATGCAATTGCACGCGTTAAAAGAGCGGGATAATAAGTTCCATAAATAGCTGACTGTACAGACATTTCCTATGGTGTAAGGTTACCCAAGCAATGCCATAGAGACATACTAACGTTAGCTAGTTCTCCCTTTGCACGAACGGGTACAGAACAGTCAAGACTAAACTTGCCTACAAAACGTGTAGGTGAAAAAAGTAGCTATCTTGTATTTTTAGTTAACTATTTAGCTAACTAGCTAATATAAAAAGTAATGAGTGGTTTTGGCTACTAACTTAGTGGTGGTGGCATGCTCGTCTAGTTTGCGAGTTCGCTAACTTAACTAGCTAGCTTTTTTTGCCAACTCGTTAGTATAGCTGTTAGATAGTTAACAATATCGGCTTTACAGTGCACGACAAAACGTCACACAGTACACAAAAATAATCAATTTAGCTGGCTATGCGTGCATTTTGTTTACTCAAGTAAATCTAAACAGCTAACGTTATCCCCGTTGCCTAACGGTGGAGTAGTTAGCTCGCAGTCAAGCTAGGCCGTGGAGAGACGATTCGATGCACTGTGGCAGTTAATGAGACCTGCAGCCACGAAAACAAATACATACATGTGGTCAACGTATGTGTGTATTACTCACTCTGGTAAATATGTGGAGGAATAAGAGCTCCATTTAAAAACACTGAAGGAGAGGACCCTGTTCTCTGGAACGACCGCCATCTTGTTGCAGAAAATGACAAGCAGCAAAGGCTCGAGTGACAATTCTTAAAGAGACAATACACTTTAATTCGATTAATGCTTTTGGTTACATCGGTCAAGTTCAAAAATAGACAAAACTGTTCCAAATATTTATGAGGACATGATAATGATTAGTGACCCTGGAAATGTGCAGGGAACACTTGGACCAAGTTATTTCAACCAGACTGCCTCCATTTGGCTTAGTGTTCGTGTGTGTGTGTGTGTGTGTGTGTGTGTGTGTGTGTGTGTGTGTGTGTGTGTGTGTGTGTGTGTGTGTGTGTGGGTGTGTGTGTGTGTGTGTGTGTGTGTTCATCGCAATAGGTTTTTCCAGACACCTATTTTACCTGCAGATATAATATAGTTTAGAAACTTTTAGAAACTATTCAGTATAGGCTTGTCTCATATTTGTTGCACGTTGAGACACTGAACAGCATCAATAGAATTTAGAATATGTTTGAAATACTGTATCTCTCAAAGATATGTAACCGGTATTACCTTACACAAGCAGGACTGATGTTTCCTCCTGTGTTTGGTTTTCCTTATTCATTTTTAACATAAGCCCATATCTTTTAGTTCCCATTGTGTTTCCCACCAAACTCCCGATGATGAGGATATCACAGGATAATAGAGTCACTGCTTCATGTTTATGTCATCTTCCCTGATGATCTCAGTTCCAGCCTGAAAGTCACAGGGCACATGAATCCTCATAACCCTTTCCAGTCAGCATGAGATAATAACTGCCCCCTCCCCCTCACACACACACACACACACACACCTCTCTTTCTCTCTCCGTGACTGTCCAACCTATGGGGCAATTACTGCACTGATTCGATCTTGATTTCTAGTTTCTGATTATTTGTGTGGTTGTTTGACATTTTTCTGCACTGTTATGAGCTAGTAAGACAAGCATTTTGCTGCACACGCTATAACATCTGGATAACTGTGTATGCAGAACAGTAAACTATTTAGTGGTTTACTATTAGGCTATTATATTATTGCAACAACAATAATCGTATTATAAATAAAGCCTCATATAATTGTACATCAATTACTGAAAACAATAAAAGCCATGACTTTCCGAGCGTCAACCAGGCTTTGATCATCCAATCTCCGTGTCAAATGCACCGGTGAATCATTTCCAAGTGGATTACCAGGAAGCTTCTTGATGTAAGAAATGCAAGACAATGTCATTTCTTCTAAGTGCACGAGCAGCACTTGGCACATGAACCTCTTAATTAATTTACCATAAATGGGGTGGAGGGGAACTTTTTATGAGTGACTTTTTTTGTCCAAAGCACAGCGGACAAGGAATTATTGAGTGACATTGAGAAGTATATGCTACATTAAATTATGACTCCTTTTGTAAACTATTCTATTTAATTTTCACTTACTCAGTTAAGTATTCTAAATTTGGTAAAATTATAGGCTACATGTTTATCATGATAAAACATATATTAACCTATAGGCCTGTCGACCACGAGCTCACTCGACACTGCATTGGTCCTATAATAGCAATAAATGCACCTGCTCATCTCATTCCTGAGTCATGGTCATGTTGATGTTATACCCTACACATGAGCTCATATGTGCGGGAAATAACTCACTATTTGAATCTTTTGGAGACTTATACAATTATGTAGGCTAGCTTATATTATATGGGCCAGAACTTGGACGCTGTAGTCTTTATTATGCGATTAATTGCTCATTGCTGTTTACCGAGCGCAGTGGACTTCCCCCTGCCAAATAGTGACTGCGCATGGACTGGATCACGTGGGAGGTCCCTTTAAGTTTCCATTGAAAGGCTTGGCCATGTCACATGATGGACATGATATAATGAAATAGCAGGAAAACAGAGACCGAGTGTACCCTGAGCTGATAAAAAAAACGCACTCATCTGCAATAGCACCATCGCAATTGCCTCGGAGCAACTGGGGACCAAGTCGGGGACAGGGGCGGTCCAGAATACGTCCCCATCGGACGGGACATGTCTGTCGATTCGCGATTGTACCTGCAGCTATTAAGCACTTTTTGTGTTTATTCCATCCATCGACCTGGGAGCGGAATCGGTGCTCATCTCACGTGAGTGAACTTATTTATATAATGTCCCATGATACGCAGCTGGGTAGAGGCACTGTTTCTCTATGCTCTTCTCAGCTGTCATTCCTGCGCGTTACCGCAGGTGCTTTCCGCGTGTTATTTTGGCTTTCTCGTGTTGATACAGCGGAGGAATCGCATTGTGTTCTGTGTTTTCTGTACGTGCGTGATACGAAAATTCGCCCCTGCTTTTGTGGCTGAGCAGATTTCAAAAATAAATAAAAAATCCAGATTTTTGCTCTCTATAGCTTTGCCAATGTCCGCATTCCAGTTTGTGTTGCGCATATTGAAGTTTAAGTAAGCTCGACAACAGGGTCTTTGCTTTATACACATATTTGATAGCCTATTGAATGTGTGTTGTTTAGAAAATAATGCCTATGGGTCGTCCATCTCACCCATATCTCGAAGGATGGCACCACAACAACACACAGACCGTTGTCTGGTCCAAGGCTAGAAAATACGAGCAATAAAATGTTTTGTTTAAACTAAAATTGAAGTCGCCACTATAGTCTGATTTTGCGTTGTCGAGACAGGTTATTTGGAGCTTCGAGAGGGCGGCATTTTTATGAGGACGCACTTCCATAACTTGTGATGTTCAGATCTCCAATCGTCATCATTACGCAACATAAACAGAACATAACTACTCATCTTTATGAATTATAGCCTGTTGTGATGTAAAATATTGAGTAGCAAAATCATTCATAACCTGGTTAAAGTTTCTCTGTGAAATAATTGTAAAGTTCTATAATTAACCACATACTGGGCTATAGCATTGTGATTGGAGTAGCCTTTATATGTCCGATGCATGGAGAACTTTCCACTGTCAAATCGGAAACTGCGTAGCTGTAGGACCGTACGCCTTTGATACAGCCTATACCCCCCCCTCCCTGTTAGCCTACAGGTGGGGCCAAATCCTTTATCAACATGTTCTACAGTCCCTCTGTCGGACAGGGACGGGATGTTAAGGAAATGTGGCAATAACATTCGACGTCACTGCCTTGTACAGTATGTCGGAGTAGTGTCAGGCGTTCAAAACAGGTAGGACCTCGAAAATCTCCGACTTCAGTGTGTTCATGATAACTGTGAACTCGAAAAAAAAAACTATCTCTGGAAGGGAAAATAGTTTTGAAAGTTCATCCAATTTAGAATTCCAAGTCAGAATCTCGGACATATTTCTTGACCTCGGATTTACAAACCTGAATATTTTTTATTTTATTTTATTGAACCTTTATTTAACTAGGCATGTAAGTTAAGAACAAATTCTTATTTGCAATGATGGCCTACCAAAAGGCAAAAGGCACTTCCGCGTATATATATATATATATATCTCTAGATTACATTTTAGCCTGCAGCTGTTATATGTGCTGAGAGAAGGATAGTGTAGCCATACTCCCAAGTACTTGTATGAGGTGACTACCTCAAGCTCTAAACCCTCAGAGGTAGTAATCACACCTGTGGGGAGAGGGGCATTCTTCTTACCAAACCACATGACCTTTGTTTTGGAGGTGTTCAGAACAAGGTTAAGGGTAGAGGAAGCTTGTTGGGCACTAAGAAAGCTTTGTTGTAGAGCATTTAAAACAAAATCCGGGGAGGGGCCAGCTATAAAACTGTATATCACCTGCATATAAATGGATGAGAGAGCTTCCTACTGCCTGAGCTATGTTATTCATGTAAATTGAGAAGAGCGTGGGCCTAGGATTGAGCCTTGGGGTACTCGCTTGGTGACAGGCAGTTGCTGAGACAGCAGATTTTCTGGCTTTATACACTGCACTCTTTGAGAGAGGTAGTTAGCAAACCAGGCCAAAGACTCCTCAGAGACACCAATACTCCTTAGCCGTCCCACAAGAATGGAATGGTCTACTGTATCAAAAGCTTTGACCAAGTCAATAAAAATAGCAGCACAACATTGCTTAGAATCAACGGCAATAGAGACATTGAGGACGTTTAAGGTTGCAGTGACACATCCCTATCCTGTGCAGAAACCAGATTGCATACCAGAGAGAATACCATAGACATCAAGAAAGCCAGTCAGTTGATTATTGACACGTTTTTCCAACACTTTTGATAAACAGGGCAAAATTGGAAAAGGCCAATAACAGTTGGGATCAGCATGATCTCTCCCTTTAAATAAAGGACTGCCTTCCAAGCAACGGGATCCTCCCCAGAAAGGAGAGACATGTTATAAAGGTCGGAGATAGGCTTGGCGATGATGGGGGCAGCAACCTTTAATGAAGAAATGGTCTAAACCATCTGACCCAGATGTTTTTTTGGGGTCAAGTTTCAGGAGGTCCTTTAGCACCACGGATTCAGTGACTTCCTGCAGGGAGAAACTTTTGGGCAGGGGGAAAAGAGGGAGAAACATTGGGGATAGTCGCATTAGAAGGGGTGGGAGATGAGGAAATGTTGGACGGGCAAGGAAGCATGGCTGAGTCAAACAGGAACCCTGTGTCATGTTTTGTCATTTATTATCTTGTCTTGTCCCTGTGCTTCCCATTCTATTCGTTTCCCTCTGCTGGTCTTATTAGGTTCTTTCCCTCTTTCTATCCCTCTCTCTCCCCCTCCCTCTCTCACTCTCTCGCTCTCTCTTCTCTCTATCGTTCCGTTCCTGCTCCCAGCTGTTCCTATTCCCCTAATCAATCATTTAGTCTTCCCACACCTGTTCCCGATCCTTTCCCCTGATTAGAGTCCCTATTTCTTCCTTTGTGTTCCGTTCCTGTCCTGTCGGTTCCTTGTCTAGAATTCACCGTGCTGTGTTTGTGTATCGCCCTGTCGTGTCGTGTTTTCCTCAGATGCTGCGTGGTGAGCAGGTGTCTGAGTCTGTCTGGTTCAAGTGCCTTCCCGAGGCAACCTGCTGTTCACCTGCTGTTCAAGATCGAGTCTCCAGTTTGTCCTCGTCATTTCGAGTGAAAGTTGTGTTTTTTGTTTGTATTTTCTTTACTGGATTAAAGACTCTGTTTTCGCCAAGTCGCTTTTGGGTCCTCTTTCACCTGCATGACACCCTGACTTAATGATGTGGTGATTAAAGAACTCAGCCATGTGCTTCTTGTCAGTAACAACCACATCATCAACTTTAAGGGACATGGGCAACTGTGAGGAGGAGGGTTTATTCTCCAGGTCTTTAACCGAATATCACTGACACCATAATTTGACATTATTGTTTTCCGAGTTCCCAGTTCTCTTGAATACACAACAAAAAACTTGCAACTGACCGCCTTTGGAACGAGCACAGAGTGCAGGAACGCGTATCTCCATCCCCTTTGCACATATGTGACAAGACCTAGACAGACCAATGGCCAATTGATAGATTGTAACATTGCCCAGGCCAACTACATTTTATCATTGTTTTTGAGTGTGTATAAGAAAAGAGCATATCAGTCCAGTCTAAATCTCTATCCATTCCATTTATCCACAAAATCTAGCTTAAGAACCGAAACACAGGTGGCATGAACTCTCCTCCTGTCACAGCAGAGCAGGCTGACATCCCTCTGGACAGTATAAGAAAATATGCTTTCCTAGAGATGGGACTCTTTAACCCAGCACTATTAGGAAACACAGCCATAGCTGCAGGAAGTAGGGGTGCTGAGGGTGCTGCAGCGCCCTCCTAAAAATTCAGAATTAAAAATAGAAGAAGAATTAAAAAATAAAATAAAAATAGCACAGCACCCTCAAACTACTTCCCGTGGCTATGAACACAGCTATGAAGATGCTCTCATGTCCTGTCAGCAAAACTAGTAAGATAGTAATGTACATTTACATTTAAGTCATTTAGCAGACGCTCTTATCCAGAGCGACTTACAAATTGGTGCATTCACCTTAAGACAATTTACACATAGTTACATGCCTTTTTCCACTACAGTTTACCATTTTTGCTCACAACTCTATACAGGCTTAAGGCTGTACCTACTGCGGTCCATTGTCCATTTATGACTTTATCTGTTGATTGAGTCATTGCCAGCCTGAATCACTTTACATAAAAAGAGGAACCATTGAAGGACGTGGTAAATTTCACAGGAATCGAGCCCTTTTTCGTGTAACACCTTGGGGTGTGTGCGTGTCTGTGTGCATGTCTGTTTGTGTGTGTCACGCCCTGACCTTAGAGAGCCATTTTATTTCTCTTTGGTTAGGTCAGGGTGTGATTTGGGGTGGGCATTCTATGTTGTTTGTTTCTATGTTTTGGCCGGGTATGGTTCTCAATCAGGGACAGCTGTCTATCGTTGTCTCTGATTGGGAATCATACTTAGGCAGCCATTTTTCCTTTTGGTAGTTGTGGGTAGTTGTCTTCGTTTGTGCATGTAAAGACTTACGGAGCTTCATGTTAGTTTTTGTTGGCGACATTTGCAAATAAAGTCAAATGTACACTCACAACGCTGCACCTTGGTCCATTCCATACGACGATCGTGACAGTGTGTGTTTTGGTGTAGGTTTCCATTTCTGTGGTATTACAGGTTTGTTATTCTAGAGAAATGTTGATGTATTTTCCTCTTTTAATTAATGTTTCCTTTAATCTTGTGTTGGACCAGCATTTAATTAATTCTGAGGGATTTTGTTTTTGTTCCTCATATCATTGTCAACAAAGTGTCAAATTAGCCTAAATTCTAGACCTCTGCTCAATTTGATAATTCATAATCTAGCTATTGATCTGACGGTTTTGGGTCCTCCTCTTCTGAGGAGGAGTAGGAAGGATCGGACCAATGCGCAGCATGGTAAGTGTCCATAATATAATTTTAATGAAATATAACTGAACACAGAAAACAAAAGAATAAGAGAATAAATGGAAACCGACACAGTCCCGTATGGAGCAAACACTGACAAGGAAAATAATCACCCACAACCAAAATGGGGAAAACAGGCTACCTAAGTATGATTCTCAATCAGAGACAACGAACGACAGCTGCCTCTGATTGAGAACCATACCAGGCCAAACACAGAAATACAACATAGAAAAAAGAACAGACTGCCCACCCCAATTCACACCCTGACCAAACTAACACAAAGACTTAAAAAAGGAAATAAGGTCAGAACGTAATAGTACCCCCCCCCCCAAAGGTGCGGACTCCGGCAGCAAAACCTGAACCTATAGGGGAGCGTCTGTCCGCGGTGGCGGTGGCGGCTCTGGCGCGGGATGTGGATCCCACTCCACCATAGTCTTGGCCCACTTAAGTGGTGCCTTTGGAGTGGTGACCCTCGCCGCCGACCTCGTACTGGGAACACTAACAGCAGGCCCCGAACAGACGGGAGACTCCAGCAGCGCCGGACAGGCGGGAGGCTCTGGCAGTGCCGGACAGGCAGGAGACTCCGGCAGCGCCGGAGTGAAAGTCGGCTCCGGCAGCTCCTGACTGACGGGCGGCTCTGGCAGCTCCTGACTGACGGGCGGCTCCGGCAGCTCCGGCAGCTCTGGACTGATGGGCGGCTCTGGCCTGGAGAGAGAACCTGGAGGGAGGAGACGGAGAGACAGCCTGGTGCGTGGGGCTGCCACAGGACCCACCAGGCTGGGGAGACCTACAGGAGGCCTGGTGCGTGGAGGAGGCACTGGATGGACTGGGCTGTGGGGGAGCACTGGAGCTCTGGTGCGCAGCCTTGGCACCACTCCTCCAGGCTGGATGACCACTTTAGCCCGGACCATCCAGAGTGCAGGCATAGGTTGAACCGAGCTGTGGGTGGGCACTGGAGATCTGGTGCATACTACTTGCACCTCTCCCTTAGGCTCAATGCCTACATTTGCCCGGCACGGGTGGAGCGCAGGCATAGGACGCACTGCACCCTCCCAGCGCCCCCGGAGACACAGCACGCAGAGCTGGCGCAGGATACCCTGGGCCGAAACGGCGTACTGGAGACCAGACACGCTGAGCCGGCACAACACACCCTGGCTGGATGCCCACTCTCGCATGGCACTTGCGGGGGGCTGGCCTATAGCGCTCTGGGCCATGAGCGCGCACTGGCGACACCATGCGCACCACCGCACAACACGTTGCTTGACCAGTACAACGCTGCTTACGCTAAGCACGAGGAGTGGGTTCAGGTCTTCAACCTGACTCTGCCCCCCCCCCCCCCCCCCCATAAGTATTTTGGGGCTGCCTCTCGTGCCTGTCGCACTGCCGTGCTACCTCCTCATATCGCCGCCGCTCAGCTTTCGCTGCCGCCAGTTCTTCCTTGGGGTGGCGATATTCCCCCAGCCTGTGCCCAGGGTCCCTTGCCGTCCAGTATCTCCTCCCAAGTCCAGGAGTCCAGAACCCTCTGCTCCTGGTTACCATGCTGCTTGGTCCTTCTTTGGTGGGTGATTCTGTAACAGTTTTCGTCCTCCTCTTCTGAGGAGGAGTAGGAAGGATCGGACCAATGCGCAGCGTGGTAAGTGTCCATAATATAATTTGAATGAAATATAACTGAACACAGAAAACAAAAGAACAATAGAATAAATGGAAACCGATACAGTCCCGTATGGAGCAAACACTGACAGGGAAAATAATCACTCACAACCAAAATGAGGAAAACAGGCTACCTAAGTATGATTCTCAATCAGAGACAACGGTCGACAGCTGCCTCTGATTGAGAACCATACCAGGCCAAACACAGAAATACAACATAGAAAAAAGAACATAGACTTCCCACCCCAACTCACGCCCTGACCAAACTAACACAAAGACATAAAAAAGGAACTAAGGTCAGAACGTGACAATTGAGCAAGTTGAAGATACTAAATTTCTTGGTGTCACCTTGGATAGTAAACTGTCATGGTTAAAACGTATTGGTTCACTTGTTGTGAAGATGGGGAGAGGTCTTTAATTGATAAAAAGATGCTCTGCTTTTTGACACTACACTCCACAAAGCAAGTCCTGCAGGCTCTAGTTTTATCTTATCTTGATTATTGCACAGTCATATGGTCAGTTGCGGCAAAGAAGGACCTAGAAAAACTGCATCTGACCCAGAACAGAGCAGCACGTCTTGCTCTTCACTGAAATCAGAGGGCTAATATCAATACTATGCATGCCAGTCTCTCTTGGCTAAAAGTAGAGACTGAATGCATCACTTCCTGTTTAAAAAAAAAACAAAGTGTTAAAACTTCAAAATTGTTTGCATAGTCGACATACACACAGAACTGACACACACACACACTTACCGTACCAGACTTGCCACCAGGGGTCTTTTCACAGTTCCCAAATCCAGATCAAATTTAAGAAAATGTACAGCATTATAAAGAGCCATGATTGCTTGAAACTCCCTTCCATCTCAGATTGCTCAAATGAACAGCAAACCTGGTTTAAAAAAACAGATAAAGCAACACCTCACCACACGCCTCTCCCCTATTTGACCTAGATATTTTATGTGTCTGTACTTTACTGTACTGTACTGTTCCAGCCATTATTATGAGCCGTCCTCCGATCAGCAGCCTCTACTGATATACTGATATGTAGGCTATGTGGGATGTTTAAAATGTATGTAGTTCTGTTCTTGAGCTGTTCTTGTCTATTAATATTCTGTATATGTCATGTTTCATGTTGTATATGGACCCCAGGAATAATATTTGCTACTATGACAACAGCCAATGGGGATCCATTAGAATAATCCAAATAAGCAGTTGTCAACAACAAGCAGAAGAAATGTGAATGAAGCATGTTTGAGTTTGAGCAGGGTTGACATTCCAAAGCATTGAGTGAGATTGAGTATGTCAACATAACTCATGTTATTATAGTTGTTATTAGTGGGGATATTTCTAACATCCCATTTCAAAGGAGAGGTTCAGGGATATAAGCAGTTGTTTCCTCTGGAGGGTGCATGACTTTTTAATTTTAATTTTAACTAGGCAAGTCAGTTAAGAACAAATTCTTAATTTCATTGACAGCCTAGGGATAAGTGGTTAACTGCCTGTTCAAGGGCAGAACAACAGATTTGTACCTTGTCAGCTCGGGGATATGAACTTGCAACCTTTCGGTTACTAGTCCAATGCTCTAACCACTAGGCTACCCTGCCGCCGACTTAGCTAAACTATGCGCTGCACTTCACTACAGAGGAAGCAGCGAGATTAGTGACATGTTTAAAATGGCTAGAGTGTCACTCAAGTACTGAAGTGTGTGTGTGTGTGTGTGTGTGTGTGTGTGTGTGTGTGTGTGTGTGTGTGTGTGTGTGTGTGTGTGTGTGTGTGTGTGTGTGTGTGTGTGTGTGTGTGTGTGTGTGTGTGTGTGTGTGTGTGTGTGTGTGTGTGTGTGTGTGTGTGTGTGTGTGTGTGTGTGTGTGTGTGTGTGTCTGGTGTAAGTCCATGCTGAAACTGACATCGCAGTCTGCGTCACAGGCCATGTATTAAGTCCAGTGTTGACAGTCTCCCTGTTACAGGCCAAATGGGTCTGTTCTTGTCCATAACAACAAACATACCATTTAATTTAATGATATGTTGTTGTGTTTGTCTTTTAGCCACGGCTGTATTTAAAGTTGAAGCATGCAGACAGCGCCTGTGTCTGTGTAATTTGCAGCAGACTGCAATTTAATTCCTGTCCTCTTTCCCCTCCCTAACTCCATAAGCCATCACGACTGGTGAGTCAACAGTAGCTCAGCAAATGTTACTTGAAAACAGAAAACACTTGGATTGCAGGCTGATTTGAGTACAGAGATCACTGAGGTTGGTGGTTTCACTGTGTGTGGGATGTTGTTGAATTATTGCATTTCCTCAGGCAGGTGTGTTGTACTCAGAGTGTTGGTGTGTGTTTCTAGTTATACATTTGTCTCTATGTATCTGTGTGCCTCTGAGTGGGAGACAGCTGGTTTTTAACCTGTTGGAGTGTGCGTCTGTTGGAGTGTGCGTCTGTTGGAGTGTGCGTCTGTTGGAGTGTGCGTCTGTTGGAGTGTGCGTCTGTTGGAGTGTGCGTCTGTTGGAGTGTGCGTCTGTTGGAGTGTGCGTCTGTTGGAGTGTGCGTCTGTTGGAGTGTGCGTCTGTTGGAGTGTGCGTCTGTTGGAGTGTGCGTCTGTTGGAGTGTGCGTCTGTTGGAGTGTGCGTCTGTTGGAGTGTGCGTCTGTTGGAGTGTGCGTCTGTTGGAGTGTGCGCCTGTTGGAGTGTGCGCCTGTTGGAGTGTGAGCCTGTTGGAGTGTGCGCCTGTTGGAGTGTGCGCCTGTTGGAGTGTGCGCCTGTTGGAGTGTGTGTCTGTGTTTGATAACAAGATGTTAACCGTAACGTGGCATGGCATTTGTGTATCCAGAGCCCTCCCTGTTCCTGTTCTCAGCAAACTCTACTGTTGCCAGAGCTACAACAGCTCAAACACAGTTCTAAGTCTCTCTTGAACACTAATCTAGACTGTTCTGGAATGGAAGGGTTTTAGCCCTGAGGTGAGCAGCTGGCTCTAGTCTAGATCAGGTTGATTCCAGAGCCGAGCAGTCTGGTGGATGGGTATGCAGTGTCAGTGTGTCTGGGCTGGCAGAGTTGGCACAGGGGTGGCCTGGGGAGGGTATGAAATGAAGCCTCATTAGGGCAAACGAGGGGAAAACTCCTGCCCACACCTTTATTTAATGAAAAATTAGATGTCTGCAAATTGCCTGAAAGAATCTCCCTTATGTAACAAAGGTTTTCAACCTTTTTTAAATTTGCATATCAGTTATTTATCATTCTGACAATAACTGCAGTTGCATTCAGGTCTTTGTCAGTGGGTAAATGTTATGTGAAAATGATAAAATAACCCTGGCAAGGCTGTCTAAATGTGTGGGCCCACCAATTAAGCATACTGGAATTTGGATGAGAGGGAGAGGGAGAAAGAGACCGAGAGATGAATAAAGAGAGGTGAAAGAAAGAGCGAGCGAATGAGTGAGAGGGTTGGCTGTGAAGCTGACTGGCAGAGGGGTGGGTTGGGTAGGAAGCAGGATGCATTTTCACACAGCAGTCACATGAGCTGTACTTGGCAGCTGCCATTTGCTTTCATTCTGTCCAGCCAGGGAGAACAAGACGTTCTCATTCCGGAACCCATCCCGGACCCTGGCCTGCCATGAGGAAGTAGAGCAGTCGTCAAAAGAGAGAGCGAAATAAAGCACGGAGCCTCATTCAACCCAGAGTGAGAGTTAGAGGGGAAGTGCAGAATGCTACGGCTAGCTAAGTAGGCCACAGGCACAGCGACTGTCACATGAACGCTGCTGCAGCGTTAGCCATTCTCTAGTGTATGTGTTGCCACAGAGTGGAAGAGAGAGTTCATCATTTACTGTACATTAGACCTAATGGGGTTGGCTATATATGGAGAAAGACAGAGTGCTTTAGGTAAAGCAGGGCAGTGACTAGCTACGTCAGAGCTTCCAATATCCCGTGAAAGACAAATATCGACAGTCAAACTTTGGTATTTGATTTAAAAAAAGAAAAGGAAAATTCAGATGTCTTTTTGATGACCCCCCATCATGATCACATGACCCTTGGATCTCAATAACCACTACATGAAGTGGAAGTACTATTGTTTCCTTAAAGAGGAAATCCACAGTAGGGGAAACGGTGCCACGGTCCGCCCCACAGCCGTTGTTATCGTATTTATTTTGTTGTCAAAGCAGAGCTGGGAAGCATCATGGTGAAAGGATTCCAGCTTTAAACACTAGTTGATTATCTCTCTAACTCACCTAGTTAAAATACAGAAAAAACCCTGAGAAGAAATCAAATGTTAAGGGATTGTGTCCATTCAGAGAGGAAGAGGCGAAGCAAGAGGCTCCATTCCCATCCAATTCTGTCTACATGAGAATACAGCGATAGGCAGACCAAAAGGAGTTTCACCCCCTTTTGCCCCACAATTCGTCGGGGCATGGACTCTAGAAGGTGTCGAAAGCGTTCCACAGGGATTCTGGCCCATGTTGACTCCAGTGCTTCCTGTCAATTTGTAAGTCGCTCTGGATAAGAGTGTCTGCTAAATGACTTAAATGTAATGTAAATGGGTGGTGGACCATTCTTGATACACACAGGAAACTGTTGAGCGTGAAAAACCCAGCAGCGTTGCAGTGGCACCTACTATCAGACCCCGTTCAAAGGCCCTTAAATATTTTGTCTTGCCCATTCACCCTCTGAATGGCACATATACACAATCCAATTGTCTCAAGGCTTAAAAATACTTCTTTAACCCGTCTCCTCTCCTTCATCTACACTGATTTGAAGTGACATCAGTAAGGGATCATAGCTTTCACCTGGAAAGAGCTGGTGTTCCTGATGTTTTGTACACTCAAATAGTGGATATCGGAGTTGTGTCTGTTGTTCACATGAGTATCTGCCCAAACAATGTGCTAGTCTAGTGCTAGAATGTTCCCACCTGATCTCACCTTTCTGCCTTTCTGACAACGACTCCCGTTGTTAGGGCAGAGACAAGACAATTTTCGACATTATATAGATTATCTCTGGTCCAGTTCTTATCTGAAGTCACAGGAAATGAGGTCATTCACTCTAGTCTGGTGGTGAAACAGCATCTGCTGTTCCCTGAGTCCCTGCTCAAATTCTCAGCTATCCCTCACTACCCTGACATTCTCTCACCAATCAACAAGTCACACCACTAGTACTACTACTCACTACTACTGAGTGAGAGAGAGAGAACAGGAAAGAGACAGAGCGCAAACAAATAAAGCAACAGATCTATGGAAGCCCATTTTGGGGCTCCTGCTGTCAACAGACAACATTTGGATTTATTCCCTGTTCTGTGAACACCCGTCTCTGAGTGCTACTGCTGCTGCTGGGAGATTTGCCCCCAGCCTGTCACCTGTCTTTGTATGACTGGAGGAGGCCTCTCTCTGTCTCTGTCTCTGTCTCGGTCTCGGTCTCTCTCTCTCTCTCTGATTCTCTCTCTCTCTCTGATTCTCTCTCTCGCTCGCTCTCACTCTCTCTTTCTATCTCCATGGAGCTGTGTCGTCTCCCAGGGACTACATGAAATGTGATGACTGTAGAGGACTTTAGTTCCCAGTATGAGATGGAAACAGGGTTACACGGGGATAGAAACTGGTACACTGAGGATTAGGATTCCCAGGAAGATGTATTAAACTCTTGTTCTGGACTAAATGATGGTGACAGTGGGTCACTCACTCACTCAGA